>NC_069111.1:7454795-7714795 GCF_025612915.1 Magallana angulata | reverse complement strand
TTTCATTTTAAACTATAACCTAAGCAGGAAAATGTTTTCAAAGTCAAAGATTTATTGCATTGTATTGTAGTCAGTGACACTTCCTAGTAAATATAAGGATTTCAAACAAAGCGCATCATACAGGATTCCAAATTCAATTTTAAAAATCGACCAGCAAGTTTAAGTTTAGTTCAAATTTAAAAACCCCATTTCATTTCAGAAATTGGTTGGTAAAGTAAGTCCACTTTAGAGATTTTAGATATTAAATAAGATCAATCAATCAGTTTGCAAACAAAGATGCGGCAAAATACAAACACAAATGGCTGTACTTACTGTATATCCGTGTCCATCCTTCATTACACACTCCACTTGGGTGCTGTTGTTTGTTACTGGGCTGGTGATTTCATAAACACCACTCACTGATGTGTGGCCAGAGACACAGTCACAGTCGAAGCACTCTACAAACATATATTGTAAAATCTATAAATTCATTTTCGAAGCTGCGAACAAATCAAGGAACCGAAATTTAGTTTATGAAAAAAAACACAACGGCGGTTCTTAAAGTTTCTTTCCTGTTTTCTGTCGAGTCTTGACAAATCAAACGCTGTGATGTGATATAAACATTGCAGATGTGATGAAATAATATGATAATGAAAAGTGATGTAAATAATGAAATTATAGTGGAGGGTCTAAATCTTGAATTAAAGGTGTCTTATACAGTGTAGAAAAACCCACTTGATTAGGAATGTTGCTCTCTCTAACTATTGAAAAAAAAATTATTTTAAATAAAAATATCCTTAACACAATATAAATATAAATGGAAACAAATTTTTCCAAAGTAGGAATTGAAAAGCTATGTCACCTAAATATATCCCGATCGGAGAGTTTTCAATGCATTCATCGGTTGTCGAGAACCCGTCACACGAGTACAAGTTGTGGGAGAGCTGAAATGTATGGCATATTCTACACAGTTATGATTATTTGTCGACATGAATAGTGAAATCCTTCTACCAGTAACTTAACTACATGTAAATTTCTTGCATAAAAAGTTTTTGAACTGTCTTGCCAAAACTCTGTTTCTTCATACAACATAATTAAGATTGTCTAAGACTGTAGAATCATTAGAATGCGTGGTGGCTCATTCTTTGTGAGTAGCCCCCACCAACAAATTTACAGTTACAAAAGATTTAGTTTTCTTACTGAAAACGAAAACCGTATCAATGAAATTACATTCCCAAGAATAAGCGCAAAAAAACCCACGATCAACGAAAATTAACCCCCACTTATCTAAATGATTCCATATAGTATTCATTATCTTCGATGGTATTTCATCTACAAGCTCATGTCTACTACCTTAATGAAGTGCTGACAGGGAGCAGAATTGTCCAGAGATGGCTTAGGGTTCGCACTTTCACGTGCAAGCCTACATATTTGTGACATATCGACTTTACATAGTTCGAATCCGGTGCAGTCGTTTTCTAAGATACACTCTTGAGAACAATTCGCCATCTCGCGTCCTCCATGGATATGAAATTCCTTAAAGACATGGTTGTTTATGTCGTAGTTCACGAAACCTTTTTTAAGGAATTTTGTATTGCTGAGGAAGGCGAATGTAAAAACACTTAAACATATTACCAACAGCACAAATCTTAGAATATTTGCCATCATAAATCGCGTGTGTCAAAGGGATGGGAATATATATGCACCGCAAGGTTTTTGAAGGGTTAAGTTTTTAAAAAAGGACATCTTTGTTTAACATTTCCCTGTTAAACAATAGATAATGATAAAGCATGGGAAAAATCTTTATCCTAATTGGGAGTCAAACAAAGAAATCACTAATATTTCACAATGGCATTGCAGCGTGTAAACATTAAGCATTTAATCATTATACCTAAAAGTTCTTGAAGGGTTAAGTTTTTTTTGTAAAAAAGGGACACCTTTGTTTAACATTTTCTTGTTAGTAAATATATAATGGTACAGCACGGGAACCAATCTTTATCATAATTGGGATTCACACAAAGGGATCACTAAAATTTTTGCGTAAAAGATACGCCTTCTGTACTTTAAACTCAAAAGCATATCTATACATCGCTTAAATCAAAGTTACTTTCTTTTTTTAGAATAAGAAATATGCTTGATCTAGAGACTTGAAGGGAACCTTTCATCAAACATTCAAAAAGTAAACTGACTTTTCAAAAATCTATGAATAGTTTTACTTGTATAAGTTTTGCTCGTTCATCTACCTTTTAAAATCTGATTTTTATGTGTTCAACTGTTAAAAAGCAGTAGTGATGTTCAAATTCATATTGACCTGCATATCTCATCACTGAAATGGCTATTTCTCCTTCGAATATCAGTGAGTTTGAATTTGCTTCGTCGACTATTTGAAAACTTCAATTAAGTTTAAAACAGACATACAGTTTTCCAATTTTTAAACAAACCCCCACCTTTTTGTTGGTTAATCGCGTAGAATAACATTATTATCAATAAGCGAAAGAACACAATCTGGCGTCAAAGAATTACCATTTTGATAAAAGTGGCGTGCTCTAAATACTACATGGTCCATATATTAAGATGGGCGTAACCATCAGAGGATTCTCAATTCAATAGCCCAAAAAGTACGGGAAGGAGAAATTATAAAGATTTTGAGGTTTTTATATGAGAAATATATACAATTTTCTGACGTTTAAAATTTGTGGGTTTTTCTCTAGCTATTCACCGAAAAGCACTTCATAGTTTTTAATGAAATATCAGCTATCTACTGTACGAAATACAATTTATTTTCGTGTGTAAACTGATAATTTAAGCATTTAATCAATGTACCACAAAGTTTTTGAAGGGTTTAGTTTTTTGGCATTTCAGGACATCTTTGTTTAACGTTTCCTCATTAGTAAAGAGGGAAGTTTGTAGCACGGGATCTATTCTTTACCATAATTGGGATTCACAAACGATTCTCTAATATTTTTGTGTGAACGGTGCACCTGCTGTACTTTAAACTCAAATTAAAGCATATTCATACATCGATTAAATAAACATTAATTTTTTCTGAAAATAAAATAACAACTATGCCTGACCTAGAGACTTCTGAGGAACCTTTTATCAAGCATTAAAACAGTAAATTGACTTTTCAAAAACCTTTAAATAGTGTTGCTTGCATTAATTTCAGAAAATATCATTTAATTATATATTTTTGATAAATATACAGAGATAATGACACCTTGCACACACATTATCTCTCACTCTCCTCTCGCTCTCTCTCTCTCTCTATATTTATCATTGTATGTGATCAGATCACATGATAAATTTGGTCTGTAATGCCATCGTTTGTCTCTTCTAATTCTATATAATACGTGAATTCTAAACAAAAACAGGCCAAATATTCATTTTAAATCAATTTCATTTATTTTCCAAACCATGCATCATTATCAATATAAAATGTGACATTTCCAGTTTGAGAATTGACCCCCAAAATAGGATAATCATTTACATTTTTCTTTTCACTTCCAGCAAGAGAGTCCACTATATCATGCTTTTTATGACCACTCACTATGACAGCGGTGTGTCTAGCTTTGTTCAATATAGAAAATAAAAGTGTCATTCTTTTCACGCTAGATTCGTTTGTTGTCATGGCAACCAAGTTTTCATTGTCTTTCAGCAGCCCTGATTTGGGAAAAAGTGATGCAGTGTGTCCATCCTGTCCCATTCCCAAAATGATAAAGTCAAGTTCCAGCTTGGAAACAAAATGCACAAGAGCTGCCTTATAACGTTCAACACTTCCAGTAGAGCACACATTTTCAACACTATAGTCTACCATAGGATGAATGTTACCATATGGAATTCTAACATTCTGTAACAACTCTTCATCAATTGTTTTGAAATTTGACAGTTGGTCATGGTATTGCGCACACCGTTCATCAACTTGCCAAATGTGAGTCCATCTCCATGGAAATTTCGGGAAATGTTTGAGTATTGCTCTGTAGAGCTGAATAGAACTGGACCCACCTGACAGAGCAAGATGGAAAATCCCAGCTTTGGCCACAGTAGTCTTTGCAACATCATTAATTTTCTCTGCTAGAGATTTGTACAACTGCACATCTGGTTTAACAAGCAACATATGGCCAAGAAAGTGAGATGGAAGAGAGGATACTGAGAGTCTTTCTCTCTCTGAAAATTCATCTGCAACTAAACTACTCTCCTGTTCTACATACCTTAACATACCATTACTATATCCAAAATTAAGAGAAATGTCATTGTTTTCTAGATACAGCTTTGGGTGTCTATGTTTGGTTTCTTCTATCACTGAACTCCATATATGCCATAAATGTTCCAGGCCCTCTGTTGTCACAAAACTCTTCTTGTCTCCTCTGTACAGGTCCCTTACCACTGTCACATAGGCATTTTCATTTGCTTTTGGAATTGAAAAGTAAAACTCATTTAAGCTTTGTCCAAATACAAAAGATTCCTGAGAGGTGACCACCATATCTTCCAGACCCTCGGTTAAATGAGGAGAAAAGAGATTCTTAGACACAAGTATACCAACAGTGGGCAAGCTTCCAGGATTTATTTGGAAAATAATTTGTCTAGCACCATGTTGAGAGACATTAAATGATTTGCATCCACACACACACATTACGGAATCTTTGAATTTAATCCTAATATAACTGGACCTTTCGTCCAAAGCTTTTCCTGAGATCATGATTATTGGGACACCATTCCAACGAGGAGAATCAATGCTTAATAATGATGCTGCAAATGTTGGTGTATACATAGAGAGGGATATATTCGCCTTTTCTTGTTCTGCATGGTGTAAATATCTTGAATACTGTCCAGTTAATACATGTTCTTCTTTCACTTCTTTAACTTGTGATAATAATTTGTTTTTATTGCTGTCAAAGTCATTATGGTGATTATTTGGGAGTTCCATAGCCACCAAGGCCAGTAACTCCGTCATATGATTTTGCATGACATCTCGGATCACACCATATTTGTCATAGAATTCTATTCTACCTGAAAAAGAGCACAAAGCAACATTCTCTATAAACAAATATCAACTACTTACAATATACTTGAAAATCAACAAAGATATCTTCAACAACAAAGTTACACAAAGTTCAATGTCAGTATTTCTGACCAACCTTTGCTGTCAACTGTTTCTTTCATTGCTATTTCAATTCTTTCCACATGTTCATTATTCAAAATTGTTTCCAAATGGTTGAAGTTTCGGTTCCTAGAAAACAGATCATATATACCAGTAATTAAGGTCTTCCGTTTCCAACGGAAGACCTTTCTATTATTGTGCGGGTTAAGATTTTTCTTATTTTTCTTTTTTTTTTTGTTTCCTAGACGCGAACTTTTAGGCTTCATATCTTGCTCATTTCTGAACGGTTTTTGCTCAAATTTTCAGGGCTTATGTACTTTACAAAACACTATCTTAAGCAATTCATAAAATTTAGAATTCACTTTCCGTTAAAGAGTTATTTCCCTTTTAAAAAATTTTAGGGCCTTTTGTTTCCAGACAAAGGCTCCGAGACTATGATAGCAGGGAATGGGAATCGAACGCATTTGAATAGCAGAAACATTGTAGTGGTGCACATCGGTTTTTGTTTTTAGATTACATTTTTTTATTTAGGAAAGGGTAGGGGGTCAAAAAACAGGATTCAAAAAAGTGCAAAAATTTATACATGTTTTCCTTTATATCTTTTAAACGAAAAATATTTTGTTAAGACATGTAGAATAAAAGTTGTGCAAAATATCAAGGGCTTTCATTTGTCACCAATAAAAAAGGGCTGGCCCCTTAAATTAAGGGCCAATGGCCCCTAAAAAATTTTGCTTAATAACTCAAAAACGGTTAGGATTTTGATATGGCTGTCGCTGGAAAAGTTGTTTGTTGGGATCTCATAAAGGTCGTTACAATGTTATTTTGTATGAGATTTGTGTAGTATGAGTGTAAAAAGCTTTACATGTTAACATGTACCTGTTTTCATTTGACAAGTTAACGAAAGTCTTTGCGCGTACAACTGGCATAACGTTACCGCAAAAAATGTATGCTGATGTATACAAACGGCATTAATTCATAAGAATGTTTTTTTTAGAATACGTGCTTTATTTTAGGAGTTTAAGTCATTGTTGTTAAGTTCTTATAATGCACAATCCTTAAAAAACGGGATTTGTAAAACAAATCATTGTTTTTCTTTTCTAGTAAACCACAAAATATGGAATTAAAAAAAAGCTATGCATTACATTTTAGTTATTAACTCCATGCATTTAAAATCTACCTTGAATCAGTGCTGTGTGTGTGTACCATTACGTAAGCTCTCCCTCGCCCGCGGTCGAGAAAATCGGTCACCATGGTCGCGGCTGGACTACCTAGCGATCAGCGGTTATCTAACACACGAGAGTTGCGTCTCTCTTAAATGAGTTTATTTATCCACAAACTCAAGAATTGTTTTCGTTTTGATTGGATTAAACGATTGGGTGTCAATTAAGAAATCGTTCAGTTAATTAATAAATGAATGTCAATTTCAATCTAAAGCAATAATAGACATAGATCAATTGTGGGTTTTAAGTTTAAAATAAATAACTTCTATTTGATAGAGTAAGGTCATTATACTGAAATCTTTTCAAAGCTTCCTGGGTTCTAAGTTGTGCGGGTCTGTGCGTTTTACCCTACGTAATCTATCGTTCGCCCACGGCCGAGGATCTCGGCCACGGCTGCACTACATAGCGGTTATTTAATACACAAGATTCGCACACCGAGACGCACACTTCCATGCATATGAACGTGTTTGAGTTAATATAGCCGTAAATACAAGAACTGTTTAAATTTTATGCTATCAAAGTTTGTCCATTTTGTATTTATTTACTTAAATTTGAGTGTAAATGAATATTAATGAACGATATTACTCCAAATCGGAAACATTGTCAGACATAAATTAATGGTTGGTTTGTTTATGTAAAATATTTTATAAACTGTACAAATAATGCTTTAAATCAACAACAACAACCCCTAAATATGAAACATTTAAATGATGATCATCCATCGCACATGGCGGTCGGTTCGTGATCTTCTACATGTACCTTATCACGCGTTCATGTTTCATATTTTGCACGGACACAGCTATATTTTATTATGTTTTCAACTGTTATATTGGTTTAAGGTGAAAAGATAAATTTATTTTACGTGTACAGTTGATTAAGCATTGATGTATACGATAGCGTACAAGGTAGTTTAAAAATCAAATCAAATTATAATCAAAGTTCCATGTTACATGTTTGCGGTAGGTGCTAGCACGATAAAAGAATGTCCTGAGTTGAGGCATTTGATGATTTTTTAAAAGAATATTCACATGAGTTTTAAACAACTTTAGATTAGTGCTATCGGTCACATATTAATTACTTCTGTAGTTTTTGTACATGCATGTTCGTTTCATTGTGGAAGCGAACTCATTGCTGCCCCCCCCCCTCCCTCCTCCCGCCCCGCTGACAGGAGCTCGCGCTGTATTTTTATTTTTTTTTGATTGGCGAAACGATATCAAGATCTGTCGAAAATCATTTTTGGTGGCTTCTTTTTATGTGTAACATTTTGTTTCACTTTCCCACCCATTTGTTTATTCGGTCAGTCTGTGTTAATTCAATCGCCACGTGCGACCCTTACATGTACATGTATAACGGCGTACATTGTATAGATTATCATGATCTATTTGAATTAAGTACCATACGTAAAGATTCCCATAATAATTAACTGCATGACTGTGTACATTCTAGGCAAATCCCTGTGCGTTAATTACTTTTAAGACCTCTTGTTTTCCGTTAACAGTGGTTTAAATAATTAAAATAATTACTGGTAAAAATATCTATAATCGGGATCCCAAAGAACTTACTTCCCGCAATTCATAGAAATGATCAGTATGTTTTCTTTCTATGTTTTCATTTAAAGTAGTCCGAGTATCGCACTACGTCATAATACGGATTTTACAATATTGGTTCGACTTTTACAAAGCGTTTTAGTTACCCGGTATTGATTTTGCTCTACATCGCTGTTGTAAACAATGGCAATAATAAGCAATTAGAACGGTAATATATGTATTCTATGAGAGATAGAAATGATTAATGTTGAGAAACTCGATTCTGTTAAAGTAAAATGAAAAACGAAGTTTCTGATTAACCAGGATCTCAGGTATGCTTATATCTTCCTTGTTTTGATGCCCCCCCCCCCGAAATTTTATTTTTCTTTTACTAAAACCGGTTTAAATTTAGAGACAGAAGCTATTTCGAATTTAATCAATCGTCAATTGATTAATGTTTAAATGATATCTAACATTGTTGACAGATCTAGGCAGAAAACTGTAGCAAAATGAGATTTTTACGGATTTTTTCATTTGGGTCTACTTGGTTAAGAGCTTGTAGCGTGAAAAGTAATCCGTCAACATATAATTTATTTTACCAAATCTTTTTTCTAAGATGTCAATCTATAGAATAAACACCATAAATTTAAGTTTGAGTCCATAAAATAGTAAAAAAAAATTACCAAACGCGATACTAGCATTGCATTTTTGTATTCTATTTTGATACATCAGGTCCATAAAGCTTACTTACTTACAAAAATTTGCGCAAAATTATTGATGAGATATGGCTTAAATAAATATTTATACTCTATTTTGTATGTTCAGTTCTAATTTTCCCAAAATTGGTAATTATTTTTAGGAAAAACGGACGTCTGGCAAATTTCATAATTGTCAATAATTTTCGCAAGGGGGTACACCCGCCTGAGAGGTGATAACAACCAAACTAGCATGTAAACGTACATATTTTCTTTTGTATATGTATTGCTAGAATGTATATTTATCATTTAAAGCTAAGCTTTTAATGATTGAGCCCATTTAGTGCCGAGTATAGGACTACCTTAATTTTGTTCAAATAATTAATAAATTTTCTATCATTTAAATTGTGTGCTTCATCAAATACTGATTCCGACTACCTTGAAGTCATTAATTTTTCCATTGGCTATTGACAAAAAAAGAGACGCTTGACCATCCAATGAAAACAAATACACAGAGTTTGATTGACAGGTTCAGCCAGGTGCAGGTCTCACCCGATGTCCGAGGTTATGTGTGCCGCTTGTTCAAAGCCGAATGGTCTTAGTAAGAGTTATCGAATCGGATGTAAAAAAATAAAAAAAACACATGCTTATCAAAACATGCTCGTGTAAGTTAAAGTTGATTAAGGCTTGTTCCAACAGAAATCATGTTTTTCTAATTGTATTTAATATTTTTTATGTGTAGCGAATTTTAATATTGCACAGTCATTTTACCGGTAACGAATCAGTAAGCGGTTTCGTCGTGCATGCAACTATTATTATCGGAATTCTAAATAATTTTTTTTATGTTTAAATCGCGTTTCTTTGTCCTTCTAAACTGTAGTATCAAACTTCCGAAAATATAAAGGAAGTAATTTCAACACCCCCTCCATTTTCCTAGTTTCGAATTCGTTTCCCAGTATCGAATTAACCGCCCTTTATCACTTCTGACCGAATATTTTGAGGCGAATTAATTTCAAAAATATACTAGAGGTACATGTTAATGGAGTATAAATGAAGAAGGAAAAACAATTGTGGGAATATGTCATTTAAACAAATAATATGATCGTTATTTTTATTATACCGTTTTCCCGTCAAATTAAAACTGGACTTGAACAGTTTTCATTTGCGTTACTTTATAATATTGAATTTTCATAAAAACACTTTAAAATAGTAATTGATGATAAGTAGTTGCCATTTTCCTTTGTTTTTCCCGTATATCTATCAATATATGCAGCCAAATAATACTTCTGTCGCAATGAACCGAAACTAAGAAAACTACACGTGGTTCTATTTGAAGTCGTAATTTCATTCAAAGCTCCATTATTATTTGATATGATGCATATCTTTTTAAATGAATTATATTTACTAATTATCCACTAAATAGGGATCAATAACAAACTTATTTTCATAGTTAGGCTTAATTGTTTTCACACTTTCGGTTTTTTTTCTGCTTTGAACTTCCGGCAGCTCATATCTGGGTCACATTTTTAATTTGTAAACAATTCGGTAAATAATCGTGCAAATGGCAAGCAACTTCACGCACTGATAGAATATCTATTTCTGTTTTATAATTACCTAGCTAGGATTTTTTAAATCCTCAACTTGGTCTTCCACTAGTAATTTTTCTAAAAATTATTCGATACTGGCAAATATTCATTGTAGAAATATAAGTATATCATTTCCTCTAGATTTTTTTTCATCTTGAAACAAATTGTCAGAGGGTTCCGAATGAAATCTGATTAACGTTTCACAATGTTCTCGCACGCTTTGCTCGAAACGATTTACACGCTTTGTCCGAAACTCTGCACGCTTTGTCCGAAACGCTAAACGGTTTACACGAAACGCTTCACGATTCACACGAAACGCTAAACGGTTAACACGAAACGTTTCTTGCACGTAAGTCGCACGCTTTTTAGGTGTAGTAGTACGTTTCAGGGTGTGTAAATTTTGTCAGCACGCAACTTTTCTTAATTGTACATTGTTTTCACAAATTTAGAAATATTTAGATAAAGAAGTTATCTTAGAGAAAAGGTTACGTGTTTTGTAAACGGGTTCGGTTTAAAAAAAAACCCCACAATTCCTGACATGACCCATGAGTACATACTGTTTACAACAATGCTTGCTACCCTCTGAAAATTTAATTCGCCATTAAATATCTCATTTTTTAAATAATGTTTTTTACGATTACATAAACTGTGTGCGACAAATACGGTAGTTTTCCTAAAACATTTTCTTATTTTCTTTTTCAATACACGTTTTATATGCAGGCTTTCAATCACAACACGTTTTTATAACAATAGCAGAACTAGAAGTTTAGTAATTATAATCGTTTGACACCACATCACATATATTTTCAACTCGCAGCAACAACGGAAGACCTACTCGTGGCTTTGCCACGAGCTCTGCTCTAGTTTAGAAGTTATCATTCTGGATCTCAACCTTTTTCTTAAAACATTTAAAATTTAAAGTTTAAGTTCTACATGTTTACCTAAATGGAAGAATTTGTCGGACCACTGATTTTGCCAGATAGTGATCCACTCTGTATATTTCTTCCTCCTTGAAATGTTTCCCAATGTCCCTGGCCATAGAGAGGGCAGACTGCAGATCACTGCCAAATGGCTTCTCCAGAACCAGCCTCGACCATGCATGACTTCTTTTGAGCTTACAACAAGATGAAAGTCTAGCAGCAACAGATGAGTAAACATTTGGTGGAATGGCTAAATAGAATATTCTTCCTAAGACAAAGTCTGAGTTTTCCGGACTGTTTTTTAATTTATGTTTACCAAAGCTATCAAACTGTTCATCTGTTTTAAGTTGGACATAGGTAACAAGTTGTCTAAATTCTAACAATTTCAACCCACAAACTAAGCTTATATCTCCTTCACAGTTTACATCATCTAGAAGTTTGGTTAACTTCTGTGAACCCTCTTTTTGAGCATCCCTTGAAATGCCATAAAAAGAGAATGTTTTGTTCTCATTTTGTTCTTTCAAGTACAGCTGAAAAAAGCTCTGCCACAGATATTTCCTGGACAAATCTCCCAGAGCTCCAAAGAGAACCACATCAGTATGTTGTGGCATGGTGGTGCAATGAAAAGAGTTCAGAAAACTTAGCAGCAAGACAAACGCTGATGTCACTTTCATGATGATGACTGTAAAAGACATGAAACCCATTATTAATAGAGGTCTTTTGTTTACAACAACCATATTTGTAGTACATGTATTTAGAAGAAGTACCATAGAATATTTCATAATGAATTTGTAAACGATGGCTAGGTAGACATAGAGCAAAAATAAACACCATGGAAAAACAGCATAATACATGTATCATTGTCATATCTATCACTTCACTAGATATATGTAGGTGCAACCATGCAGGCTTAGTGGAATCCTTTTTAACAACCATAGGGATTACTGGATAAATGATGTAAAGGTCTATAGAGCTTATACCAACTTAGTCGTCATCCACTTATGAAAATGTTATTTTGTGTGATCAGCTGCTATAGCCTGTCCCAACATATTTATGCTGCTTCAATTATTCTATAAGTATAAATACCTCTGGTTTCAAGCAATTTTCTTTCAATAGTATGAAAAATTCCCAAGATTTCCCCTCCGAAATGCCCGATGAAGCTTATCAGGTTTCAATACACTGCTAAAAATAATAATCTACGTTGAAATACATATTTATCAGTGAGTGTAAATGCAACACCAGCTGGTGTCATAAAATTCCTTATTTAAAAAAAATGGAGTGCGCTCAATACTACGTGATGTACGTTCAATAATGGTCCATATGACAGATATGTAGACAGGAAAAGATAAACATGGCCATCGGTAGTCCAACGAGCTCGGGAATGAGAAATTGCTGATCAAGGGGTTTTGATGTGGGAATAACATTTCTCTGACGTTAAAACTGGTTTTCTGCGCTGTAAATCATCGTTTCAGATGGAATATCTATCATAGTTACTCTGTACCTAATTCAAGCTGAGATTACTACATGTATGTAACGTTACATATGTACCTTACAATGCACTGTCGTGTGTAAACTGATATTAAAGAACACATGGGACCAGGGCGTCAAATAAACTTGCTATAAGACTGAAAACTCATCCTACCTTATTGCCTGTTACAACAGTCTGAAGTCAGTGTTCATCGAATTCCGTGCACATCGGGTGTCCCCATCTTTTCAGAATCCTCCATACTCAGAACAAAGTGAAAGTAGATCCATGTCAACTGTACGCTTGAATACGGGAAAAATGGCCATGGCTGCAAGACGATTAGGCAAGGTTTCATTAAAGAATACAGCACTGCTGTTGTGTGACATGCAAGAAAAGTTTCGTGGAAATATCATGTATTATCCACAGATTATTGAGGTAGCCCGTAGAATGTTGGAAGGAGCGAATGCACTTGACATGCCAGTGATTGTTACAGAGCAGTACCCCAAAGGTAGACAACCAAAGGTCATATATTGTGCCGAAAGTTAGAGATGAATGGAAAAACAATGTGTTGAGAACTATAGGGTTCACTAAATGTACTCTGTTTGATATGTTTCAGTTTTTATATCGATTTTATTATTGTAATAATGTTCATTACCTTGACCACAGGGGTTTGTTTAGAAAACAATGTTAAAAAAAGTGGAACCTACATTTTTAATGATGTTATTTTTCTACTCAAGCCCTTGTACCTTGACTACATTTGGATAATGCACCAGATGGTGGACTGAACTATAAGGGGAAGAAGTCTTGTTTAAAACATCAGGGATTGTTTTAAAATGCATATTACTTACAACATAAGGGTTTTCTTGCAATTTGGTCAGCAATTGTTTAGATGACGTACTGCTATTGAGACCAATTCCTCAGTAGTTTGGAATCTTATAAGAATCAATGTCAATATTTGATTGAGAAAATTGCACACATACACATACAAATATGTGCATAGAGCTTGCACAAATGATCATTTCCTACAAAATTTAGATGTATGGTAATCTGTCCCAAGTTTATAAATGTTACCATCATTTTTTAACAAATTTGCACACACCTATCAAAGAGGTACATTTGAGTTTGATGAAAGGGAAACAAATCCAATATTTCTTCATTTAAAATTTTAGTTGGGACACCTCCCACAATATTTCAATGTTATCATCTGGGTACTTTTCCCTGTAGTCTTAAATTTAGCTTTGTGTTGAGATGGCTAGAGGGAAACAGGGAAATCTTAGGATATTTTCATAGTATTAAATGAACATCATTTGAGCTTTGAAGTATTAATGAATATTGATAATTTAAGAAAATGTATGTGCTACATTAATATCTTGGAACAGAGTATACCGGTAGTAGAAGTTTAGTTATAAATAATGTAACTGTTGCTATCTGATAACTCTCTCTATTACAGGATTGGGGCACACTGTATCGGAGCTGGATGTGAGTCAGCTAAAGGTTTTTCCAAAGACTCATTTTTCCATGTTGATTCCTGAGGTCGTTGATCATATCAAGACTCTGAAAGGTGAGCTGGAGTCCTGTTTGAATCCAATGTGCAATTAGGTATAATTGATTACATTGTATGTATATTGTATACTTTATATACATCACAATGTTAAGACATTCTTAAAATTAAATGGTTTTTGGTTTTAAAGAATAAATTTACATAGAGTGGTTGAGTTTATAATGGGTGTCACTTCTGGCCTTATCCATTAGTGTATTTGATTTTCTAATTAATATTGTAAAGTTGATTTTGACTGAACAATGAAAATTCTTTATTTTTGCATAAGGATTGATTACCGTAATCACTGTTAAAAAATTCTGTTAACTGTTGTGTTTCAGATATAAACTCTGTGATGATATGTGGAATTGAAAACCATGTGTGTGTCCAAAATACTGTTCTAGACTTATTAGAGGACAATTTTGATGTCCATCTTATTGCTGATGCCTGTTCGTCTCGCTCAATGACAGACAGGTAAAAACTCTGTTATTTTCTGGTTTTCATCAGTATCATTCAGATTACTTTGTTAAGTAGCTTGCGGATTGCCCAAGTCAAATACATGATACGAGGGTCAATCAAAAAATACGAAGACAGTGTGGCTGTCTCTCAAATATTTTTTCATGAAAGTCATACTTAACAGATTAATATGTGCACCAACCACTTATGTTATTGATATGCGAAGTTTTAGTCCATTTGATGAAACGGTATTTTTGTTACCCCTTATCAAAAACATCATGTTTTGTCATCACGGCGCACGGTAACATTCAAAACATGACGTCAAGATTAAACACGCACAGTTTATAGATATACCCCATCTTTATATCACGCTTAGTCTCTTGTGCCTTTCTCCTTACAATTTAAAATGGCATTAAACAACTTAACATCTTATTTGCACACATTTGTTCGAGAGTCATAAGTTAGTTCTTCAAAGTTTTCATTTTCTAAATGTGTATCTTTTAGTTTACAGTAAAGATAACCCTGAACGTCGGTTGATGTTTCTTATTATTTTATCAAATATTTACAGATATTCTACTCTCTTTCGGACAGTTTAATATTCAAAATAAAATTACCACAACCCCCACAAAATTTATTACAGTTAAACAAAAACTTGCAAATAATTGTTGACTTATTTTTTGCACCATTGAGCATTTTCACAGCTTGTATCGACCTTTTCCTGAATTAAATCCATTTTGTTTGTACTTCTCGTTGCGCCGTGATGTCTGGCGACGTCGATGTTTTTAGTCAATTCTAAAAAGGACTATCTGTCTTTAGTTACTAATATCTGTTCGACAAAACAATATATCCGGTCATTATTTGGAACATAGTATACCATGACTATACTTAATTTAAGGTTTCTATATTATTTGGTTTTAAGCCCAATTTATAGAGATATAACTTTCCACATAATATAGTCTTTTTTTTGACATAACTCAAATTTTTACCTTGCGCCGTGACCTCATTTTTGCAGGATTAGATTCTAAATAATTCTTAGAAGTAAAGGTATTTATTAACCTTTTTTTCTAGCAAATTGTTTGAAACTATTGCTAAATTATGTCTATCAAATTTCGTAATGATATGACGTTAAGTAACATAGCTATGACAAAAGTCTTCGTATTTTTTTATTCACCCTCGTAAAGAAATTGTCATTTAAAGGCACTCCATACAAATAACTTTTTTTATAGTTAGGCAAGATATTTAAATTTTTTAATATTTTTTGATGCAGTTAATTAACATAGTAATTTTTTAGTGTTTTGGGGTAGTTTATGCTTAAAATTAAAATGTGTTTGTACATGTCGATTTCTATTCTGTACAGAATATATGCCTTCCAGCGCATGAAGGATGCGGGAGCTTATGTTACGACCAGTGAGAGCATGCTCCTAGCTCTAGTAGGAGGAGCCTCCCATCCCCGATTTAAGCAGATCCAGAAAATCATCATGACTTCAGCACCGGACACTGGCCTGTTGACCACCATCAAAGGAGAAACGGCGGTCTGATAAATCTAATGACCCGTCCTCATGTGAACTAATTTGAAACAATCAAGTGCCAATCTCATTGTCCAATCAACATTGCATTGTATTGTTGTGTGATTCCTATATTCAGAGTGGTTTCAGTGTGAACTGCTGCAATGAATTTCATAAATGATATTAGTTGAGATGAAGTAGATGTGATTTCATAATCTGATGGACTTTGTATATTTAAAAAAAGTCCAAATATTAATCATATTTGAGGATGTATTTATGGGTTGTTGATGTCGAGCCGTTTTGTACCTCAGGAATCTAGAGACGACTTAAATTTTTTCATACATTGAAAGTAGGATACTCTCTCTAGAGCTAGAAGCCTTGTTCAGGAGTTTAAGTGATGCCGTGAATTGAATGCAGTATTTTCATCGGTAGGCATTCATGAAGTGACCAGCCCTTAGATTTATAATGAAAGTAATTTTCACAGTAGATATATACCGGTACATGTATCCTGCGTGGTTAATATAACTATGCATGTAGTTTACATTGTTTTATTGTGCATATCGTTTACCATATAGCTTTTAATTGAAAATAAAATTGTTACAGTATATTTTTATGATTTGCATTTTTACCGGTATTTGTTACTGCATTCTTCCAGGAACAAATAAATATTAACTTATGTACCAGCAGGCAGCTGTTGTATAATCCTCAGACATACACATACCAGTTCATACAATAAGCTATAACCGTGTTTTACTGTATAATCTTTAATTAGTGAATTAAATTATAGATTGCATGCTTGCAGAGATTGCAGATCAAAAAACATAACCCTCACCCTCATCAGCAGTTTTTAAATAAAAAAAAAAAATATGCAGCGATCTCAAAGATTTCAATTCAGAAAGCTGTTTATTGCTTATGATTTAACCTTTCTAGGACTTTTAAATATTTCAAACTCCAATGACACGTAATTCAGCATATAATGTACGTCTTTGTAACAGGATTTGTCATGTCTTAAAAGCTCCGACCAGCTCAATTTAAAACTAAGTCTTCATAGCTTCTGTGTTGACTAGAATTACCGATATACTTGCTGTTAAACAACAAATTGAAGATTATTCATCACTGCATTTATGTATCCTATGAAACCAAAGCACCAATTAGCATCCACTGGTCAGATGAATATGTTGACATGTTACTTACTAACATTCAGTGTGAAAACATGTCAAAGACCAGTTTATGCCATCCAGTAAAGTCATAAGTAAACAAAGGTACCTAGCTGGTAAGCCAATTTAATCGTCTTACAGATCAACATCATTTACTGGTTACACATCATAGAACCATTTTAACAAGAGCTTAGACTTTGGGTAGTTGTGTCAAACAGCAATGTGATGTAGGCCTGTCTATTTCATTGCTGGCCACTCAGCCATGGCTCATTGAAATAAGCACGATTTGTCTGGCTTTTGAGCCAAGACTACGCAATTGGTGCATATTTCGCTTAAAACCATTGCATTTTTTAACTTGTTTTGATGCAAGAAATAGATACAAATCAGACAAGTTAACATCTAAACTCCATAAGTCAACTTGTCAAATGCTTACGTTTATTTGTTGGACGCAAAGTCAGATATGATGGCAGGTATGTGTCAACACACTACTGCATGTGATCCTATTTAAAATGGTATTATACGTATAAAGATGATAATGTTCTGTCAGGTTGACGTAAAGACCTGAAAAGCTGATGATATCTGACAAGTCATATAAAGGTTTGTTGTGTCAACACAATTTGACAAGTTGTAACAGAAATTATCTGTTGAAATTGTCTCCCTTTAAAAAATTTTAATTTCCCGCTGAAAAAAGAGAGAGGGTTTCCGAGTGAAACTGGGGCATTGAACTTTTGACACACATATAACATGCATTCTTTTTATCGATGCTTCAGACATTTGACAGCTGTTTCAAAGCACAATTTGTGTTTTCTGAGTTCTCCGGGATGTGTTAGAAGCACCGTCCATGCACGTGATTACACGTCCGAAGGTGGACAAGTTTATGGCGACGCATTTTCCAGATCGGTAAACAACCCTGCAGAGTTTTGGGCAGAGGCTTCAGAAGACATTGTGTGGCACAAGAAATGGACAAAAGTTTTGGACGATTCGAGCTCTCCGTTTACAAAGTGGTAACTTAGTTTTGTTTCATTCCACTGTTGACGTTTTTTGTCGTTGTTCTTAATCTTTAAAAACTTGTACGATTTGTAAAATCTTAACTATAGTTAGAGTTGTTTCCCTTTGGTGACTAATGATGGTCAAGCATTAGATTGCCCCAGGGATATAGAAAAAAGTGTAGACCTCATGCACTGGCCGTGACCCATTGAAATGACAAATAATTGATATGTATAAAATGAATTAAAATGATCTAAATTATGCCCAGGGAAGTATATTATACATCCCTGTTATACTGATAATTTAGAAACTGAAATACTCACAGTGATATAAGTCGTTAGGGGACGGTGTAAAAGTAGTCCGGGACATATGTCCCGGACATATGTCCCGCGATGTCCCAGTTTCGTATTTCGCGTATAACTTATTTTCCAGTTATTTTTTTCAAAACCCATTAATCAGATATCAAAAAGCATCTTTATTTTAGTCGATTGTATTATTTCTGCTACATATAAAACACTAATAAGTTTAAAATCGCCAATTTTCCTTCGCCAAAAGTGTAAATGTAGTCCCGAGAAATTGACTATGTTTTTCGATTTCCGGTTTTTGTTTTGCCTTTGTTTTTACATTAAATAAACATAATTCTATAAGTTTATATACTGAATTTAAATATCAAACATTGATTTACAATATAAACATAATTATTAAGTTATTCTCAATCCCTAATGAAATTGTTTCTTCGCGGGACATTGCAGTTCATAAGAAACAGATAAGAAAAAGTAAAACCGAAAACCCAGCAGGGGTTGTGTATACATTTCCGCATCACGGATCAGTAAAAGATGTTAGCCGGTACATGTATATAATTCAATTCAATGGTTTATTGAAATCACCATGTTGGCAAACAGTCAAAATGAAATCAAATGAGAGACAAAAGAAAATTGTAACATAAAGGCTACAGCATGCAAGACAGTTTTATACAATACTTCATATATAGTCCCTGGAACTGTTTTCTCTGCTTAAACCATTTATCCAAGTAGATACATAGACGTTTTGTAGTATTATAATCACATGGAAACAATTTCTTTTATGGGATCAATACCACAGTACAATTTATCACTGAAAATATCACAATAATGAAATCGAAGATCGTCATACACAGGACAGTAAAGTACAAAATGTTTTTCATTTTCGACTAATAATTTACAAGCATAGCATAAACGTTTTTCCTTTGGGATAATTGGTTTACAATATCTACCTGTTTCAATGAATAGTGAATGTGCGCTTATTCTTAATCTTGTTAGCTGGGATCGGTTTCATGCTTTTTCAAGGGAAACTTTAAATTTTAAAATAATAAATAATCTATATAAACTCCACATATTTGCGATACTTCAGATAGTGCATCCTCGTTACGATGCGGACCCAGGTATATCATGACAAGGTAATTCATGGAGAAAAATTAATGATAAGACAATACTTATTAAAATTTTAGCCCAATTGTGGTCATACCAGATGCAATTAGGTTGCGCACACATTTTAAATTGCGTAATGGTGGGACATTTTCAAAATAATCCAATACATTTTCAATGTCCGCGCATATAATTGCACATCACATTATTATATCATGATCAAGAATCTTAATTCTAATACTGAAACTATAATTATTGTAACAAAAATTAAATTAACCAAATAATTGTTAAATGATTTTGAGACGGTAATTGCTGCCGGAATCCTTAATGATTGAACGCATTTTCTAATATTGAGGTGATCGAACATAATACTAATATTTTTTTTTAAAAATAAATATTTTACAATTCATCTCCATATGATATGAAATTATTGATAAACATGAATTTTGTTCGGTATTCTTACATGTTACTTTGCTGGGTTTCCAATTGTACTATATCTTTTCAGTTGTAAAGTAAACTGCAATGTCCCGCGGGGAAAAGCGTAAATAACTGCTTTTAATGTTAAAAAGTGACAAATAATTAAGATTTATACCATAAACAACTAATAAAGAGACAACGACAAGAAAAATTATTTAGAAATATGTTTATATAATGTATATATAAAGGAAAAACATAAACCGGAAATCGAAAAACATAATCGATTTCTCGGGACTACATTTACACTTTTGGCGAAGGAAAATTGGCGATTTTAAGCTTATTAGTAATTTATATGTAACAGAAATAATACAATCGGCTAAAATAAAGATGTTTTTTGATATCTGATTAATGGTTTTTGAAAAAAATAACTGAAAAATAAGTTAGACGCGAAATAGAAAATTGGGACATCGCGGGACATATGTCCGGGACATATGTCCCGGACTACTTTTACACCGTCCCTCAATTTTCAAACAAATAAATTGTATATATCAATGATCTCTTTGATGCATTAGCTGTCTTACTTTTTAAATCACTTATAAATAAATCTTGATATGAACTAGCTAGTTCTTACTGAATGCAAACATGTATGTGCAGATCCATTATCTATCTGTATTTTTCTAATGCTTTGAAGGCTTCAAAGAAAGTCCTTATTTTTGCCCTTGCTGTTATACATCATACATGACATTCTGTATTTAGTCCTTTATCATGTCTGATTAACATGATTAAAATCAAGGTGCATTTGATGGTGGGAGGCATGATTTTAAAGTACATATACATGTACATTATTCAACTGCGTGTGCCAAATATTTTAGTTGATAGAGTACCTCACTGAAAAATTCAGAAGGTCAAAATTGAGATCTCTGTCTGTTATTCCATGCATTTGGTTTTGTTATTTAATTCTTCCATCTCTGTTTAAAAGTTACCAAATTTTTAAATGTCATTGCATTTGTTTTAACATATTGATTATAAAACTACATTTGTTTAAATCATATTCTAAAAATACAAGTACTTAAATTTTGAAAATTATTATTTAGTCTGAGACAGTGTACAAATAATCCTATTTTTGTAATTTTTTGACATGTGCACTGATTTAAGTTGGTGTTGTAAAGTCAGTTATATGATACTTGATCCATCTAGAAGCAGATTCATCAGAGGACCCAAATCCCAGCAAGACAAAATCTGTCTCTGTTACATCAGTTGTACCTTTATGATATACTTTCTCTGCCTGTATGTCTCTGTTACAGTATGTCTTTCAATTACTCTCTCACTGACATTTCAAGGTTTGTGGGTGGACAGTTGAACACATGTTACAATGCTCTGGACCGCCATGTGGATGAAGGAAATGGAGACCAAGTGGCTATCATCTTTGACAGCCCGGTCAGTAAACAGATGGACAAAATCACCTACAAGGAACTGCTTCACGAGGTTTGTCATTATAACTCACCAGCAGGGAGAATAATTGTGGCCAGTTGTCAAATAACATAAAACTCATGCTTATTTTGCATATTAATTGGATTATCGGATGAGATTGAATATACCAGTAATTCCAAGCTGTAAATTAAGAACTCGTATAAAAGATAAACCTGATGGACTCTTAGTTCTATACTGACCACTGCCTTGTAGGTCTCTAGATTAGCAGGTGTGCTGAGGAAGTATGGGGTGGAGAGGGGGGACAGGGTCCTGATCTACATGCCAATGATCCCCCAGGCAATCATTGCAATGCTGGCCACCGCTAGGCTAGGGGCCATTCACTCTCTGGTGTTCGGGGGATTCGCGGCCAAGGAACTGGCTGTAAGGATCGACCACGCTGAGGTAAACTTGAATGTGAGAGATATGGAGTGATGCAGTGTCTGTGATTTCCATACAATGTCATGTGGTATCAACTTTCACTTGTTTTGGGTTATTTCTTTTCCAATAAAATCATACAATGAATGCCATAATATTCTATATGAAGAGTGTGTATGATTAATGACTGCAGACCTTTCATCATCTCAGACCACAGTCCAGAGTCTGCATAGCTCTCTCCTACCTGTGGCTGTTTGCACACATAAAGTATCGTAAAGCTGAATATTCACATGTCATCTGTTACGTCACATTTTAACCTGTTTTAATTTAACACACAGTGCATTGTTACTGAATCAGTAGTAAACAACTTGTTTGATGTAAACTGCAAACTTGTTTGATGTAAACTGCAATTAGATGATAAAGGTCACATCATAGGTCAATCTTCGACTATGCTTAACTTGCATTGGTCAATATTTTAATGAACATCAAGATAATCTTATCTCATGCAATCATGGCCAAATGGCAGAAAATCGTTCATATTTTCTGTGGTTTGGGACGATGCAGACCATTAAACTGATAAATTTTTCATATTTTCAGCCAAAGATTGTGATCAGTGCTAACTGTGGAGTAGAACCCAACAGAAACGTGTTGTACAAACCGATGCTGGACGAGGGCTTAGAAATAGCCACCCATAAACCTAAACACTGTATCATATACAACAGACCAATGGTAAAGTCCTCACATTTTTACTTGACCACTACCATATGATAGTGTAATACATGTACTAGTGTGATCATGCATTCCGATGTTCTTTCTTACAAGTGTGTTTTATGTTAAACATGTAATTTACATCCATACTTCAGTTCCCATTCTGTGTGTTCAAGAAGGGTCGTGACCTTGACTGGAGTATAGAGGTCGACATGGCCAAGCCGGTGGACTGTGTCCCTGTCGACTCCATGGACCCCGCCTACATACTGTACACCTCAGGGACCACAGGCCTGCCAAAGGTTCATAGGGGCATGACTATCGAAATCTCTTTTTTATATTGATGAGAAACTTCTATTAGTGATGGTACTACATGAATTTTTGTTCATAGGAACGTGAATAATATGGAATTTTTAGTTGATGCCAATTATTGTTGATAGTCATTTTTTAAAAAGTTTTTAGGGATGTTATTTCGTGGATTTACTTTTCATGGAATATATATAGACAGTTTTATTATTGGAGGGGGTGTTAATATATGGGTAAGAGGTATATATGCATGAAATTCACAAAAAATGAAGGCCCCACAAATTCTAATGGTCCCATATTATCAGAGGTATTCAAATAGATTTATATACTGATATGGCAATTTCATTCAGTAATGGTACTACATGTATTTTCATCATTTTTGTCATAGAACTACTGTGGAATCAATAGAATTCATGGTGGCTTAATTTTCGTGGTATTCGTGGCTAGCCCTTGCCCATAAATTTACATCCTCAACGAAAACTAATTATGAACGATATAGTTTACATACTGAGACTGAAATAGATGCATCCACCAAATTACATCCCCACGATTAAGCGAAAAACCCACATTCCACAAAATTGGCCCCAAAGAAATTAAATGAATCCACAGTATTTTGTTTTTTATGTGTTAGGCTGTGGTGCGGCCCAGTGGGGGCCATGCTGTTGTACTAAAGTGGTCTATGTGGAACATCTATGGTCTCAGGCCTAAGGAGGTGTGGTGGTCCGCCTCAGACCTGGGCTGGGTCGTGGGACACTCCTATATTTGTTACGGCCCTCTACTGAATGGGAACACCACCATAGTGTATGAGGTAAGAGGCACCACAAAGAGATGAGGCTATGCACTCATCCCATCCTCAAGCTGTAAACCAAATATCATACCAATGTACGGTATTATACATGTACCTTTAATCATGAATTGCAAGTTGAGAACTAACCTGTGATGTTCGATATTTGTGAACAAGTATTGTACTATACTCTGTCCCGAGTTTTTCCTTCCACCACTTTTTGCTTGATATTTCGATAATCATAAATACCTTTGTGCTCAAACTACGTTCATCCTCTAATATGAAAAATGTCCAGATTACCAGGTATCTGTTTTGAAACGCCCCCTCTAACACTTCAGGTTACAATACACATCCAAAAATTGAAAGTCTATGGGGATTTTGCATTGTATCAGCCATTAATAAGCCCGGATGATAATGTTGAAAAATTGCCCGAGGTCTCCAGAGTACTTCCGAATGGAGAAAAGATGTAAACATTTTCCATTATAAATCTCCGTAAGAAATTTGTAAGCCTGGATGATAATGTTGAAAAATTGCGCAAGGTATCCCGAGTACTTCCGAATGGAGAAAAGATGTAAACATTTCCCATTATAAATCTCTGTAAGAAATTTGTTTTCATTCCTGTGAACTTTTATGAGTGAAAAATGTTAATTGTTCAATGAAGATATCTTGGATATATTCCCTTTTATCGATTTCAACTGTATTTCTTTCACAGGTATGTGTATTTTTATTTAAAATCATCAAAAAGTGATTGAAGCAAAAACTTGGGACAGACTATAGTATTTAATTTGTAACACTTTACCTGCATATGGCTAAACATGAAAACTGATATGATACTGGTACTTGTAATAATTTTTAAAAACACAAATTTGTGAAATTTGAATATCAATAAATATATTGTCCAATTGTAATTCAGCATTCACCTTGTCTATTTAGGGTAAACCCGTGGGGACGCCTGACCCTGGGGTCTACTTCCGGATCCTGAAGGAGCATGATGTGGCGGCAATGTTTGTGGCCCCCACTGCTATCCGGGCCATCAGAAGAGAGGTAGGTCACCGACCACAGTTATAGAGGGGAATAGATGTCAAAGTTTGAACACAAATGTGGACTGTAAAGGAGTGGTCACACTATCAGATTTTTTTTTATGTAAATGAGCAAGCACTTCATGACTTGGACTCAAAGTCATTGTGAGGTCATGATTCTCCCCAGAAAGTTGATTAAAAATATTAAATTGTATGCTACAATTTCCAACCATCTTTCAGATTTTTCTTTCGACTTGGGTGGTCACACAGTAAGACTTTAGTTGAAAGAAAATCAACAGAAAAAGTTGTATGAAAAATCTAACTATGTGACTGCACCTTTAGTTATTTGAAAATAAATTGGATGATAATGGACATTTAAACATTTGTATTTTATTTGGTTTTTTTAGGATCCAGAGGCTTCTTATGCACAGAAATATCTTCCATTGCCAAAGTAAGTATCAAGGTATAAATAACGTGATTTATATTTAATTACTTGATTTAATAACCGTTGACAGTTTGTTGTCAGGTTTAATGAAAGAGATAGGCTTTTATAGATATCTCTGACCAGTGTAGAGCTATTACTGTTGGTATACAAATGTGTGAACTCTGACCTGTATAGGTTTCGTGGGCTCTTTGTGGCGGGGGAGCACTGTGACAAGGAGACCCTGGAGTTTGCCCGGTCAGTGTTGAAGGCTCCCATACTGGACAACTGGTGGCAAACAGGTAAACCAAGCTCAAGCTCAAGCTCAAAATAGGGTTCACATTTCATATTCACTGTAGATTATTGAATTCAGTTCTGCATAATATGAAAAAGGAAGTCACTGAATGGGACAGGCTTTTGTCCAAAGTAGTATGTTTGGATACATCATGTACCAGTACCTTGGATGCAGTCAATTTAATTGTTGAAGTGGTAAGACCCTGACACTAAGTTATATTTACAGAGACAGGCTGGGCTATCAGTGCGACGTGTGCAGGACTCGACATGTCTCTGCTTCCTCCCTCAGGGGCTGCTGGGAAACCTGTCCCAGGCTGGAACGGTGAGTCTCTCTCTCTCTCTCTCTCTCTCTCTCTCTCTCTCTCTCTCTCTCTGATGTATCAATATATTTACATTATGGACTTCTTGTTTACAGTTCAAGTATCAATATGTTTACATGAAGGACTTTTTGTTTACAGTTCAAGTGTTGAGAAAGGATCTGACCCAGGCAGCTCCCAATGAGCTAGGAGACATTGTGGTCAAGTAGGTTTGAATTCTGTCCAGTTAGTTAATGAAACAAATGTTACAATGTAAGTGTGTCTAAACTCTTGGGATGGAGAATTCTACCTTTCAACATCCATGTAATGATATTAACAAATTCTGAGATTGAAAAAAAAAACTTCAAAAGAAGACACAAGAGCAGAGAAATAATAATATAATCTTTATTTAAGGATTGATTGAGTTTATATTACATTAATTTAAGTACTTTTATCTTACATGTATTTTGAACGTACTTACTCTTATTACTATTAAGATTTTTTTTGTGAATCTATAATACATATAACATACATTTTCAAATTTTTTGAATTGAATTACTACAAAAGTGATTTTTTATGAATTATAAAGACAAAGAAATACAATTGCATGATAGAGCTTTGAAAGTCTGCTTTTCTGTGTGAACAATTGAAGTTTTTGAAAATTTTTGTAGGCTTCCTTTACCACCAGGTGCCTTTTCTACTCTTTGGAAGAATGAAGACAGATTTAAGAAAACCTATTTTGAAAGCAAACCAGTATGTTGCTATCTAAATTACATGTGATGTCTCCTTAAATACACACACTGGTCATTGAACCAGCAACCAAGTTTCTGAATCACAGTGAAATTCTTCACCTTGGCTTTTTTTCTCTGTATGTTTCTGACTGTATGGTAACCATATACATGTATCTGACAAAACTGGTGCTATGTTTCTGATTTGAACAGTGCTATGTTTCCGATTGGAGCAGTGCTATGTTTCTGATTGTAGCAGTGCTATGTTTCTGATTTTAGCAGTGCTATGTTTCTGATTGTAGCAGTGCTATGTTTCTGATTGTAGCAGTGCTATGTTTCTGACTGTAGAAGTGCTATGTTTCAGATTTAAAGGGTACTTTGCTTTTGATTGTTGTATTACTATGTTTTTGACTGTAGGGTTACTTTGTTCTATGGTTCTGACTGTAGAGTTACTATGTTTTTGAATGGATTGTTACTAATATGTTTTTACTGTAAGGGTGTTATGTTTCTAACTGTATTGGTTTTTTTACTGTAAGGGTACTAAGTATCTGACTGTAGCCAGCCTGAGTATAAATTTGTTTATGAATGATGTGTTACTATGTTTCTGACTGAAGGGGTACTATGCTCTGATTATAGTGGTACTATGTTCTGATGATAGTGGTACAATGTTTCTGGTTATAGTGGTACTATGTTCTGATTATAGTGGTACTATGTTCTTATTATAGTGACACTATGTTCTGACAAAGTGGTGCTATGCTCTGATTATAGTGGTACAATGTTTCTGAGTTTCTGATTATAGTGGTACTATGTTCTGATTATAGTGGTACAATGTTCTGATTATAGTGGTACTATGTTCTGATTATAGTGGTACTATTTTTTGACTATAGTGGTGCTATGCTCTGATTATAGTGGTACAATGTTTCTGATTATAGTGGTACTATGTTCTGATTATAGTGGTACTATGTTCTGATTATAGTGGTACTATGTTCTGATTATAGTGGTACTATGTTCTGATTATAGTGGTACTATGTTCTGATTATAGTGGTACTATGTTTTAGATGGTTGTATTGCTGTGTTTTTTATTTTACTGTTAAAACGTTTCTGAACCTATGGCTGAGCTCAATGTTTCTGATGGTTGTGTTGATATGTTTCTGACTGTAGGGGTATTATGTTTCTGACTGTAGATTGACTATGTTTCTGACTGTAGAGTGACTTTGTTTCTGATTGTAGGGGTACTGTGTTTCTGACTGTATGGGTACTATGTTTTTGACTGTAGGAGTTTTATTTTTCTGACTGTATGGGTAATATGTTTCTGACTGCAGGGGAACTATGTTTCTGACTGTAGAGTGACCATATTTTTGACTGATGGGGAACTATGTTTCTGACTGAAGGGGTACTATGTTTCTGACTGTAGAGTGACTATGTTTCTGATTGTAGGGGTATTATGACACTATGGATGCTGGCTACAAGGACAGTGATGGCTATGTGTACGTCATGGCAAGGAGTGATGATGTCATCAATGTGGCGGGACACAGACTTTCCACGGGAGCCATTGAAGAGGTAAGGCTGTGGTAGACAGGGGATGACTGCTCCTTGGATCACCACAAATGTATGATTCTGCATCATAAAGACTTATCTTTTGTTTTATTTATTTGACAGGCATGACATTCATAAAGTCTTCTGTGTACCATGGAATTATTTACATTTGTTTGGGTTAATTTTCATGGGTTGCCATATTTTAAGCATTTCTTTTTAGTGGTACATACAAAGTCAACAAATTTGAGTCATGTGCACCACAAGTATTGATGACTCATTTTGTCTGTCCCAAGATATTTATACTGCACATTTTTTTTTGAATTGTTCTATATTTATAAGATAATACAGTTCAAAGGATGTTCATTTAATATTATGAAAAAATCCTAAGATTTCCCCTCTGAAACACCCCCTCTAGTATGTCAGGTTTCAATAAATGGCTAAAAATAAAAAGTCTACAAGAATTTTCCATTGCAAACGAAATGAAAGTACCTGGATGATAAAGTTATAAAATTCTGCGAGGTATTCTGGGTGACTTCAGAATGGAGAAAAGATGTAAACATTCCCTATTATAAATCTCCGTGAGAAATCGGTTTTCGTTCTTATGAATTTCTCCAAGTGAAAAAATGATAATATGACAATGAAGATATCTTAAAAATTTTCTGTTTCATTGATTTTAATTGCACTTATTTCACAGGTATATGTATTTTTATTAAAAATCTTCCAAATTTTCAGCAGAAATATCTTGGGACAGATTAAAAGTAGTATAAAGGATTGCATTGAACATGTAATTTTGTTGAATACATAAGGCAATGTTTTCTTTTATTTTCATGTAGGCAATCATGACCAGTGAGGATATAGCTGAAGTTGCAGTTGTAGGGATCCCTGACACCCTCAAGGGCCAGATACCCCTGGGGCTGTGTGTCCTAAAGCATGGTAGGGTATTACAATTATTTACAATGTTTGATATAGGCTACTGTACATTAAATATGAAAAATATGTTTTTCATTACCTTTAGGTTGCTGTGGCTTTTTTCACGATTTTTAAAAACTTACCTAATCTAATAAAGTGTCTGTTTCTTTTATTTATATGATTTTAAACAAAGCATCATAGCTTACTAAAATTGCAATTTCATGTTTTCATCAAAACTACAGGTACATGTATATTATAATTTTTATTTCATTTGCTAGTTCAGGTGAGTAATGTTGCCCACAGGTCTGTCATTTTGTGTCATGTTTTGATCAGGTGTCTCTAAGTCAGCTGAGGAGGTTTTGAACCACGTTAGAGATGTTGTGAGGAAGGAGATTGGACCAGTGGCAGCTTTCAAGTTAGCTGTCATTGTCCCAAAGCTCCCGAAAACTCGGGCTGGGAAGATCGCCCGTAACACTGTAGCCCTAATGGCTGCTGGACAGCCATTTAAAGTGAGTATCATAGATTATGGTTAGGATCTCAATGTGATTTGTTCCAGATATTAATATTAAATCATTAATGTCAGAATAAATGAACTATATTAGACAGTTTGTTAATGGACATACAAAAGATAAGTTGAATATTTACCAGTAGTGAAAGACAAAGGACAAATATACTAAATGATTTTTTTAGTGACCATTTGTAAATTAGAAACACTTTGTAATTTTGAAGTTGCTGTAAATGTACTGGTAGCTTGCAATAGTTATGAACTCTGAAATATAAATGAATATATCATTTTTAGGGTTTAGCCATTCTATGATTTAGATTCCAGCAGGCTGGGTATTGGTTCTGCCTTGTTATGTTTGGTGACAATTAATATATATTGTAGATTCCATTAAAAACCTTTAGTTTTTTCTGTGTTTTAAATTTTAAAGGCATTTTTGGTAGATTCCTATCATTTGTAATAGAAAAAATCATTTGTTAACCGGGTTTTCCAACGGAAAAATCCGGTTATTAAAATGGTGAAAATTTTCAAAGACTATTAATTCTATATGTTGTACATTCCAGTGACAATTCATCATTTATTTGTGTTGTAGATTCCACTGAAGATTAACAGTACTGTGTTTTGTAGATTTCATTAACTATTAACTCTGTGTTGTAGATTCAGCTGACTTATGATACTGCTGTAGATTCCATTGACTTTCTACTTTATGTTGTAGATTTCAGTGACTATCTGTTTTGTAGATTTCAGTGACTATTAACTCTGGTTTGTAGATTCCAGTCACTATTCTTTGTGGTAGATTTCAGTGACTATTAACTTTATTTTGTAGGGTCCAGTGACTGTAAACTCTGTGTTATAGAATCCATTGTCTATTAACTCTGTGTTGTAGATTTTAGTGACTATAATTTTATTTTGTAGATTCCATTCATTTATTTGACTATTGATTCTGTAGTGTAGATTTCAGTGACTATTACCTCTCTGCTGTAGATTCCATTAACTATTCTTTGTTGTAGATTCAAGTCACTTTCAATTTTTTGTTGTAGATTTTTGTGACTATTCTTTGTTGTAGATTCCAGTGACTATTAACTATATGTTGTAGATTCCAGTGACTATTAACTATATGTTGTAGATTCCAGTGACTGTTGATACTGTGTTGTAGATTTAAGTGACTTTTTAACCGGGTTTTCCAACGGAAAAATCCGGTTATTAAAATGGTGAAAAGGGCGGGCGGCTGCCAAAAGGGTACCCTCATTGTACGGATAACTCCTCCTACAGTTTTCAAGATAGGAAGTTGTTCTTTTGCAGATCAGTTGTACATATATCAGAGGTGTGCATATTGCTAGGATTTTGATTTCCGATAATTTATGAAAAAATTACCAGCTTTTGAACTTAGTCATTTTTTGGCAAAATATTGCATATAGGGTACCCTCAGCTTTTGAACTTAGTCATTTTTTGGCAAAATATTGCATATAGGGTACCCTCAGCTTTTGAACTTAGTCATTTTTTGGCAAAATATTGCATATAGGGTACACCATTTCACTGGATATGGGTTGACTTGGATTATGGATACAGTTCATATAAAAGAAAACCCGGTTTGCTGTCACATTGACAGCTTTTCACTTGTTCTTTAGTGTTGTAGATTCCAATGACTAATAACTGTATGTTGTGAATTTCAGTTACTTGTGATTTCCAGTGGCTGTCAGTAATGATAAAGTACTATAAATTCAAGGTGTTCATGGAAATCTCACTTATATGAACATGTAATGTATGTATCAAATTCAGATTATCTCTGCTGTTTGTGTGATAATCAAAAAATTATCAAAGTCAGTCTTAAATTTTGTTTATCCATGGAAAATGATATGATGAATACATTTGCTTTTCCATACACTAGAAATGATAGATCAAGGACCTGTAACAATTGACATACCCAGGTTTTCCACCTTCCTGATACAGTTGTGGCTGAGGTTGAGCGTATCCAGTTTCTGTAGGGGCTCCAGGTTTTCGATCTTCTCGATCAGGTTTTGTTTTAGATACAGACACTGCAGTTCTCCCTGATGGTCAGGATTCTCGATCTTCCTGATTCCGTTACACTCGAACCACAGACATCGTAGTCTTGTGTACTCCTCAAGATTCTCTATCTTGTGAATCCCTCTCACTACCAAATGTTGTAACTTTAACTTTATGATTTCATAGCATGTACAGGTATCTCAGTCGTAGACCAACAAAGCCTTTACATGTCACTGTACAAGGTATCTCAGTCGTAGACCAACAAAGCCTTTACATAATAACGTACTGGTATCTCAGTCGTAGACCAACAAAGCCTTTACATATCAACGTACAAGGTATCTCAGTCATAGACCAACAAAGCCTTTACGTATCAATGTACAAGGTATCTCATTGTAGACCATCAAAACCTTTACATATCAACGTACAGGTATCTCAGTCATAGACCAACAAAACCTTTACATATCAACGTACAGGTATCTCAGTCGTAGACCAACAAAGCCTTTACATATCAACGTACAAGGTATCTCAGTCGTAGACCAACAAAACCTTTACATATTAACGTACAGGTATCTCAGTCGTAGACCAACAAAGCCTTTACATATCAACGTACAGGTATCTCAGTCGTAGACCAACAAAGCCTTAACGTATCAACGTACTGCTATCTCAGTCGTAGACCAACAAAGCCTTTACATATCAACGTACAGGAATCTCAGTCGTAGACCAACAAAGCCTTTACATATCAACGTACAGGTATCTCAGTCGTAGACCAACAAAGCCTTAACGTATCAATGTACTAGGTATCTCAGTCGTAGACCAACAAAGCCTTTACGTATCAATGTACAAGGTATCTCAGTCTAAGACCAACAAAGCCTTTACATGTCAATGTACAAGGTATCTCAGTCGTAGACCAACAAAGCCATTACGTATCAATGTACAAGGTATCTCAGTCGTAGACCAACAAAGCCATTACGTATCAGTGTACAGCTATCTCAGTCGTAGACCAACAAAGCTTTTACGTATCAATGTACAAGGTATCTCAGTCATAGACCAACAAAGCCTTTACATATCAATGTACAAGGTATCTCAGTCGTAGACCAACAAAGCCTTTTCATATCAACATACTGGTATCTCAGTCGTAGACCAACAAAGCCTTTACGTATCAATGTACAAGGTATCTCAGTCATAGACCAACAAAGCCTTTTCATATCAACATACTGGTATCTCAGTCGTAGACCAACAAAACCTTTACATATCAACGTACAGGTATCTCAGTCATAGACCAACAAAACCTTTACATATCAACGTACAGGTATCTCAGTCGTAGACCAACAAAGCCTTTACATATCAACGTACACGTATCTCAGTCGTAGACCAACAAAGTCTTTACATATCAACGTACTAGCATCTCATCTGTTGTTGAAGCTCTATTTCTGTAACATATCGTGGGATATATTTTTGTACCAATCGGACGTCAACTTCCTGTTAAATGACGACTTTGCTTATTTTTCAACCAAAATTTTCAAACAAATTTTCGTCAAAGATTTCTCAGCAACTATTAATCGCAGATGCTTGAAATTTTTACACAATATTTTTATAGGCATGCCATATCGGGGATATATTTTTGTACCAATCACACATCAACTTCCTGTTAAATGACGACTTTGTTTATTTTTAGCAAAAATTTTCAAACAAATTTTTGTCAAAGAATTCTCAGCAACTGTTTATCGCAGATGCTTGAAATTTTTACATAGTATTTGTATAGGCCTGCCATATTGTGGGATATATTTTTGTACCAATCAGACGTCAATTTCCTGTTAAATGCAACTTTGTTTATTTTTAGCCAAAATTTTCAAACAAATTTTCCTCAAAGATTTCTCAGCAGCTATTTATCGCAGATGCTTGAAATTTTTACACAATATTTGTATAGGCATGCCATATCGTGGGATATATTTTTGTACCAATCGGACGTCAACTTCCTGTTAAGATCAATTCTATGTAAGAATCAAAATTCGGTGGCCACGCATAGTCACTGATTTTCTTCATACTTGACAATTTGATAGACTTTGGTGAGTAAAAAAGCCTAACACCATTTGTTTGTTGCTATGTGGTCCCATTGCCATGGTAACCGAGGTTAAAGATGTAAAAATGGCTTTTAATGCTTATTTGAGAACATTGTGTGTAATGTGCAGAACTTGGGGAAAAGAAAGAAAAAAAGTCATGGAGAAACGCATATTTTTTTAGCGTTTAATTTTTGGCCTTGTTGCCATAGCAACGGATGTCAATTTTCATGATAAAATATATATTGCATGGACATTGATATGGATGTAAAAATTTAACAGTTTCCCATTTGGGCTTATTAAAAAACCGCCGAAAACTGATTTCAAAAATTTGTTACGGTTTCCACGGTAACACTTTAAAAGTTTTGGTTTCTCCATCAATTTTCTTATATAATTAAATAATTGAAAATAGGACAAAGGCTTTTATTACGTCTTTGATAGTGTACATTAGTGGGCAAAACCTTCTAATATGGCTTCAAAGTAGGTAAGTTTTGCTATTTTCCCATCTTTAGCCTCGATTACCATGGCAACGGTTACCCCCAGCAACCAATTTTTAGTGGTTTTTTGCGTTTTACACCTAGGTGTGTCTATGTATGAAATATAAGGAAAATTGGTGACTATGCATGGCCAGACCCTTTTATAAATCATTGAATCTTACATAGAATTGATCTTAAATGAGAACTTTGTTTATTTTAGCCAAAAATTTTCAAACAAATTTTCCTCAAAGATTTCTCAGCAGCTATTTATCGCAGATGCTTGAAATTTTAACACACTATTTGTTTAGGCATGCCATATTGTGGGATATATTTCTGTACCAATCGGATACCAGCTTTCTGTTAAATGTCGACTTTGCTTATTTTGCATATTCACATCAGAGCGGGGGTATCACTAGCGAGCATTGGCTCACAGATATCTTGTTGATTCTGCATTGTAAATTTCATTTGTATAAATATCTGTAACTTGTCTTTCCCTGTCAACTATGTTTCAATGTCACTGACTGTACACTCTGTTGTAGATTCCAGTGACTATCGAGGATGCTTCAGTTTACCCACACATCAGGGATTCTTTACAACAGATTGGTTATGCCAAAGAGTAATCAAGCATTTATATAACTTTAAAAATGCTTTTGTTTATAACTAATTCGGCAGCTTCATGATGCTTTTGTCTCTTTGCTGAGAGTGTTGTTGGTTTAAAATTCCTGATCCTTCGGTATTTCTGTTTATTTTATATAAAAAAACCAACTGTGTAAGAATCAAGTGAACATAGACAAACATTTATTGTGCTTGTCTAAAAAACCAACAAGTTTTCTTAAGCTGCGATTTGATTGGATTAAACTTTCTTGGCACACTCAGCAATGTTAATGTGAAAGTAGGCACTGAATTGACTTAAGATTTCATTACTAATACACCTGTAATTGTATTTTTCATTGATGTAGTTTTATATCACTTGTGGTTTATGTGGCATCAAACTGTAAATCAAGTATGATACCTATGCGATAAAATATCTTTGAGATTAGCACCCTAAGACAACTTGCTCACTGAAATATACTGCTGCAGATTAAATCTCAAACCTTTTTTTAATATTAAACAAAAATTAATGGTTGTTATGCTTGGTTGACAGTACCATATTTATTTATTGATCAATACTGATCAATCACCAACTAACACATGTAGAAGTGTCTTATAACTTGCATTTCTTAAATGTATGCATAAAGCTTGATGTTCATGTTGTAATGACTAATGAAATGCTTTTGCAATTTGATTGCTATTTGATTTGGGTTTCTGTTTTCTTGCTTTAGTGCATAAGTTATTGTTTTTTCTATGTTCAATCTAAAAATCATAGTGTTGAAGTAAGGCAGCTCTTTGTAAGGGAAACATGTACCAGTATTCCTTTCTTACTAATCTGTATGACCATTGGCCTGTTCAGCAGAGTAATCACTCACCATGGATACCCTATCACTATTACATTATACATGTATACAAATGTTCATGAACTCGTGCTGAACAGGCCTCATATCTCTTCTACTTATTTCATGTGTCGAAAAGCATGCTGATCTTTTTGTATCACTATTCATCATACAAAAAAGTAAACAATTATTACATATTTGAAAGAACAAGTATAATCAAGCTTATTTGAATTAATGTAATATTTTGCTTGTCAATCAGACTTTTTGATATATAGTCTTTAGATATTGACCTCATCATACTTGCGGTGTTTTTTGTAGATACCAGCCTCAATAGAGGATGCAGAGGTTTATCCTCAGCTAGAGGAGGTTTTGAAAGAAGCAGGATTCACTGTAGGTAAACCAGTATAAACACAATTTCATTATTAGACGGCGTGCATCGAGGCCGTCCAATTCATGGTCAATCCAATAATAAAGGAAAACTGCGGACAGTGATGACCAGTTTCCTCCAAAAAGGGTACCTGTTTGTAGGTTCCATGACTTAATTGTATAGGATTCCAATGAGGAGTAAAAATATGACAGCTGTGGGTTGGTGATACATGTATACACACTGTTACAGAAAGTGCTATATTTACCATTATGTAAAAGTTGTTGATATTGTTTAATTTTGAATATTGAGAAGACTTCATTGTGTATAGAGAGTAATGATTATGTCCCTTGTTCTGGAGAGTTGTGTGTTAAACACCTTCATTAGTCGGCTGTGATTGTGAGCCTGCTTGTATAGATTTGCTTGTTTATTAATCACTATTTCTATTCACTGCTTGTTAGTACAATATTTTGATATGGTTGTACATGTATATGATGGCTTCTTGGTGATATATATATATACACTCTGTATGTACAGACCATTTGATTGCAGGGAATTATTGTCTTACATTGACCTGTTTTATTTTAACTTAATTGTCACATTTACTCACACAATCCCTGGAACATTTTCATTTGATAAGATAAATTATTTGGATTTGTATAGGATCATATTAGATTTGAATTGTTGATTTTCATATTTTGTTATTGATTCTTTATTGGCATTAGACCAAATACATGTATATATGTACATGTAACTAAAGGTTCCACATGCAATTCTTACAAACAGCCGTTGTGTTAACTCTTTTTGTGTTTGCAAGTTCTTCAGCAATTGCTGACCACTGAGATTTCTAATTTTCATTAATAACATATATACTGTAAACAAACTATTTTTTGCGACGACTTTATTTTACGATTTATCTGAGAATAAGTAGTTCACAGCAACTAAAGTTAAAACTAGATGGCAAATACTGGTCCATGGTGAGAAATATTCGCGGCAATAAGGCTCTCGCGAAAATTTCTCGCACACAAATAAGAGTTGATTTACAGTAACTATGGTAGACCAATATGGTGGATGAGATGTTAATGGCAGAATTGGTGCAATAGACTCCACTGATCTATTTTGAATGTATGTACTTGCATTTACCATTATATTTTGTTATTTTGTAATTGTAATGGTCATTTACTCTTTGAACAGCAATGATGTAACAAAAGTGACATTGTCAGCTTTTTTAAAACAGATGCATGCATGAATACATGTACGTGTATATGCCTTAAATATATCGCTTGTTTTTGTATTCACTTATATTAATTGTAATAATTTTTTTGGAGTGAATGTTATATGTGTCCTTTGTGATTTCAACTATGCAAATAATTTCTTAATTTATATTGCTCAATTTCTTTGGTGAAGAATTCGCACAAAAATAAAGTTGAACTTTGTCTAGCGAGTGAAAGTTTATTTCATATAGAGACTGCTACAATTGTTGATAAAAATGAACGCTATTTATCTGCAATGCAGTTAAATTATGTGGGCGATCATTTTAATACATGTAATAGAAATTATAGCACCAATCATGATAAGTTTAATGTTTAAATTGGTCATTCTAATTAAAGAGAAAATAAGATAATTTCTTGTCTTGCTTGATTAAGATGCTATGCTGCTTTTATTCCAGTATTGACACTATGTGTTTTGCATTCTTTTATAAATACAAAGTATCATAAAACAATGTTTTGTATTTTCATATAATATTGCATATATAAACAACATGATAGAAAAGCTTTATTTGACTTTTTTGTGAAAGTTTAAGGTGTGTTGAAGAATTGATTGTTACACTTGCAGATTTCTTTGTTAGAGATAGTTTTATTGCATATCACCATGAATTGTATTGAAAAGAAGCTTTTGTAGGTACATTGATAATAGCTCACCCCCGAGTTGCAGTTGACTGCAGCATTAACTGTTCACAGTGGTCATTTACTACTGTGGAACCACTGGACCAATTTTATCTAAACTTGTTTGCAAGCTTCACAAGGTGAAAGGATTGTTGGTCTTATTCAACAATTTTCAAAATCCACACTGCTAGATTACATGATACATTTACTTTTTTGCAAATATCTTGATAAAGTGTTAGTTTGAGGGTTCAATATATAAGATGAGGACCAGAAATGGGTCATAAAAGAGAAGAAAAGATCTAAATGGGAATCTTTTTCCTCAAGAACTACTATGGTACAATATGAGAAATAATTGTATAATTTAGATTCTAATTCATCAGACTGTGACCCCTAGACTAATCAAAGTACCGAAGAACTGACGGGAGTTGATTTGATTGATGTTTATATATTTTAAAATCAATGATATGTTATTTTGCAAGACAAGTACAGGTAGTTTCTAATCTGTATTTGATTTACGCACATTTTTATAATATGAATTTTTGGACTTTTTCGACACAAGAATGTTGATAAAACCCCATATGAATCATGTTAAGTAATGTTTAAAGATAGAATAAATTCAATCAAACTATGTATCAGTGATACTGATAGAAATATTTCTGGAGATTTTATGGATCCAAGCAATATTGAACTCTCGTCTCGTTCAACCAAACGCTCGGCTATCGCCGTTAATCTCAGACAAGCAAGAGAGACTCTCTGCTTGTCGGAGATTTACGGAGACAGCCGAGCGTCGAGTTGAACGAGACTATCTATATTGAACTCTGGCGTAAGAATACATACAACTACAAAAAATATCTAAATTGTTCGTACCATTTTAAATCTGACTATTTTCAAGGTATTTATAAATATGCTTCCTTGAAAAACAATGCTTTAGCATACATTATTTCGAATTTATCAATTATTCTCAAGAACTAATTCTTGTCAGCGGCGGTGATTTGTGCTTTGGTCCAAACACTGTTTCACTTTCGGTTTGTCAGGGTAACTGCATAGGAAAGTTGATTAAAATCAACTCACAAAAACGAGAAACTCATGCAAATTCTGCACAAGTAAAATATTAATTTTTTAACTTTTCACAAAAACTTATAACACTTCTCATGCAAGCACCCTGATGTAGTGTACATTTAAATTTGTTCAACTGTGACCATCAAATCAATAATATGCCTTGTACCAGAAATAAACCAAGGGAATGTGTAAAATATTGTCATACGATGAATTATTGGACTTAAAAATCATAAATGCAGAGGAATGGTTTCCAATATCAAAATCAGAACTTTATGTTAGCAATATGGCCCATGAGCCTCTATCCCTCCTTTGGAAGAATACTTCACAGCTTCATGCCAATACAAGTGCGGTCAAACTTGTGAAACTTGATCATCAATCTGTTCTTTATGATGTATTATAAACTAAGTTTGCATAAATATACCATACGATTCATAGGTTTAACATATATACATAAGTAAAGTGAACAAACATATGAAGACATTTTTGAAAACATCACAATCTTGTATTAGACTGCGTGTGCACATTGCAGTGTGCAGAATGTACATGACAAAAGTAAACAAGATATAGAAGAGTACGTTCTCAAAACAAAAACAATAATTATATTTCTAACGTAATTTTGAACATTTATATAGGTATTTTCCCAAATTGCACAACTCTTTGATATTCTTTGTTGAAAGTAATTGAATAAGTTTGAAGACAGAAGGCTTTTCATAATAATATGTTTTTACATACAACTTTCTTATTTCCTTATAAAATGGACAGGTTAAAATAAAATGAAACTCATCTGCAATCTGTGATAGTGAACATAGTTTACAAACTCTAGCTCTCATTTCTATGGATATTATAAAATCTGCCACGCTCAATCTCAAGTTGATGAGAGGATAAACGGTATTTACTTATAAATTGAACATATACAGTTGGTATTGGTTTTGTCAAATATTCTTGTACTTCAAAATTATTACATAAGTGCTTATACATTATACATTTGGGGGAATTTTCAAAGTAGCCATGACCTTGTATAAACATATCGGTCAACCTCTGCTTCACTTCGAGTAAGAATACATGTTCATTAAATTGTTCTTTACAGTTCTATATATATCCAAAACCTAAATTGTTAATCAGTTGTTTTATGTACGATAGCCAACATGCAATTAGAGCCTAACTGTGTTCCACATTCATTTACCATATCTTGGTATATTTTATCCAATATTTCAACATTCTATATTTTCTATCCAACTGCAGTGGTTTACGCCCCAATTCAAAATATACCATGATCATTGATGTAACACATTTCTTAACACATAATAATTTCTTACAAAAATATAAATGTATACTTTCTAATTCACTTGCTGGGTGCTGTCCCCATAATTCACAACCATAATGTACTATGCTACCAATATATGTATCAAACAATGCCAATTTTGTATTTACGTTCAAATGTAATGGCTTCATTTTGGACAATAAAGAGTACATCGCTTTTCTACTTTGTGATGCTAAAACACTTTGTGTTTTATGAAAACTGCCATTAAAAGTTATAGCAAGATAATTGAAGTTTTCAACAATATCAATAGAATCATGATTATAATTACAACAATAATTGGTTTTTTTTAACCTTCCACCTTTTCTAAATACAACAATTTTTGTGTTATCTACATTAACTTTTAACTTCCACTTGGATGTGTATTGCTGTAAACAATCAAGCATATCTTGTAAACCTTGCTCTGTCTCTGAAAAAAGTAAAGTATCGTTTGCATACATAATCAAGAATAAGGCAATATCTAATTTCAACAGGTAGACACATCTCCTTTTTGAATTCAATTTCAAAATCACTTGCAAACAAGGAAAATAAAAAAGGAGACAGAGACTCACCCTGCATCAAACCGTTGAGACAATAAAAAAAACTCGGATATATATGATTTTGATATTTTACACATGACTTTATGTTACTATACATAGACTTTATAGGTACTTGCTAATTTAAAAAACATCAGATTTCTATCAATTTTTTCAAAAGCCTTTTGATAATCTACAAAACAGCCAAATATTTTTTTCCTCTTAGCAATACTTCGACTATAAACCAATGTAAAATAAAAATTGCACCCGTTGTACTATATCCAGCTTTAAAGCCAAATTGAGCGTCAGTGATTACATTATATGCCTTAGACCAACTACCTAATCTGTCATTCAGTAGAGATGTAAATATTTTAGATAGAAAGCTTACAAGTGTGATACGTCTGTAATTATTACAGTCCATAGAATCTCTTTTTTTATAAACAGGAGTTATAATACCTTCTGGTCATTTTTGGGGAAAGATTCCCGAGGGAAAGACAATATTGAATAAGTCAACTAAGTATGTAGTAAGATAATCACAAAACGCAATAAAATATTCGTTTAAAAGATTGTCCATTCCTGGAGACTTGTCCTTTTTCAAACGTTTTATGACACGAGTTACCTCATCTGTTGTTATTGGACTGTTTAGTTCGGGGTATGAAGAATGGTCCGTTTCAGCGTGTGTTAATTCTTGATCGAAGTAGGTGTTGCAATTCGAGGAGGACAGTTCTTTAAAATGGTCATGGAAATTTTTAATACATGTAGTTGGTCCTTGTTTAGGGTTCTTCTTACGTTGACGAAGGAAATGGTAGAATTTTTTGGGGTTCTTCTTTTTTAAATATGCCATATGATATCTCCTTGATATAGGAGGTAAACACGCTTAAGTTTTCCTTCATATTTTTTATAAGTTGCTGAAACCAGAGTTCTATTGTAATGAGTTTTTGCACTATTAAACAGTTTCAAATTCCGTGAATAGATTCTCCAAAGGTTTACACATTTTTAATCAAACCAGGGTTTGTTGTCTAAGGTTTTATAACTTTTACAATGAGTATAATTACTAGTTTTATTTACAATCTCTTTGCTACAATGCGGTAAAAATATATCATTAAGTGCTTGCATAAATGAATCTATACAATTATTCACACCGTTTTTGTTTTTGTTTGGTTAATTCCACATTAAGTAAAACTTCATCCAATTGCGGTAAATGATCATACAATTGAATTCTTATATCATCATACAACGATTCATACCACCGTGTTCTAATAAAATGCGTATTCGCATTACTTATCTCAACATTAGGTATAACATGTCTATTAACATATACATTGTATATGAAAATATAAAGGAGCATGGTCAGACCATTCATTAAATCGTACAATTTTATAAAACTGACTAATTAGTCATAATTGCCCCTGTTTAAGAGTGATTATATTCAAAATGTCACATAAAATTGAAATGTAACATTTATTTACACATGCAAGAATACCCTAACAATTATCCATAAAGTGTTACCAGATAAGACTTTCACAAGGGTAATTGTGATGTCATAAACAGTGCATTTTCCCGTATGCAGAAGAAACTATTTCCTCATTGTTTTTCTTTTAAGAAAACTATGTCCACAGCTGTCGCCCACGATGAAACTCACATTATAACTTTATCATGTGATATCACATAAAATATATTAATTTCGTTGTGGGCGACGGCTGCTGTATACATTTTCCTCTTCAAAAAACTGAGAAAATGTGCCATTTTTCATCATTTTTCACCAAATCTTAGAATTATGCCAAAATGTTGAAGTCATTATTACTTTCTGAAACAAGATAAAAGTGTATAACTTGGTACATTATATACACACATATTCAAGATGGTATGTGTGTATTTTCATGAGATTTAAACAACTTTTAGATTTTAGAGCAAATACTGAAAGAAACTACTTTCTTCTTTCTTAGAATCCAGCTTGTTTGCAACATTAGTACTGGTGTTCAATTGTATCTTATTTCCAATCAACTTATGAGATTGTTCCCTCTGAATTTATTTTTACATTTTCATCTAAAGTTAACTCATGTATTTCCATGAGGAAATTGATAAAGTCCACATGTCCTGTAGGAACAAAACCAACATCATATTATGCCAACATTCTAAAATAGTCATGTATTAAAAGGAGTGGAATAAATAAATAAGAAATTTATTACAATTAAATCTGTAAATTTGTGTATTTTATTTGCATGCAAGTGATTGTATAAACCATTCATCAAGAATGTGACTTCATAACATGTAAGCAAATATAACACAGCCACTTTAAAAACCAAAAATAAATATCTATTCAGTTCTTTTAAATAACAAACTATAGGATGAAAACAAAAGAAAATTTCCTTATTCTTAAGTACATGTACCTATAATGCTATTTTTAAGTGAATCTTGCTGGTTTTATTAGTTTCAATATATTTAAAAACAATCAATATTTGAACTTTTTATAATAATCAAATTTGGGTTGATGTACATCCTCTTAAGATTTATTTACAAGTTTAACATCAAATTTGTTCACAGAAATATAAATTTTACATCAAATATTTTATGGCATATAACATAAAGACTGAACATGCATCCCCATTGTATTGCACCATCTTGTACTTACATAATTTCCAACTCTTTCATGAATAAAATTATTAATAACCATTCCATGACATAAAAGGAAATATCCCTGACACAAAAGAGAGATATGAATGCCTCAAAGAATAAATAACAATCAATTAATGACGCACAAAACAACAGTCCTTTAGCTGAAAATTAAATTTCTGATCGCCTATAGAATTTCTTTTAAAATTAAATACACAAACTCCTCTAGTTATGAATTCAAAATTTTTAAAACTTTGTAATGAAGTTATGAAAAAAAAATACTACATGTATACATCTATCTTGCAAAAAAACCTGCAAATCACAAATTTTGCCTATGCATTTTATCAATTGATGTACTGGTACATATAATCTTAATATAATTAAATATAAAATAAAACGATGTAGTAAATGTCATTTGTACAATACATGATATCCTTTTTTGCCACACCGCAGCTACACAGAGAACTCGTACATCGGTTATCCTAATGCGACTGTTCACTTCAGTAGCGCTTTCACATCCTCTTTTTCTGCACAGTCCACTAGAGACTGCCCATCGGGAGATTTGACGGATTTGTCAGCACCCTGTGGAAAAAACGGAAACTATCAATCCACAGAAATGTTACAAAAAATCAAACGACTCCTACTAGGTACTTTAACTTTAAGAACATGTCCAACTAGATCAGACCAGTTACACTACTAGCTAAATTTATGGTAATCTTATGTTCATTTTTTGGACAAAAGTTTTTTCATCAAATATACTTTTTTAAATCAAACTAATTAAACAAAAAAAAGTATTTGTTCAACTCTCCAAGCATTGCCATTAATGGAAACCAAGCAACCATTATGATGCATCTGACCTTGAACTTTACTGGTCAATTGTCTCTGACCTTCACCTATAATGTTAACAGACAGAAGTTCCCCCTTTTATATAGTATATATAGTCAAAAATCTTAATGGAAAGTTAAAGTTGTAAGCACAATATACATGTAGAAACATAAATGCTGTATTCCTAATGTTAATTCTTAATCTTATTTTACATAAATTCAATGTCTCTGCCACTGTCTCAAAAAAATCAGTAAACCAAAAGTCATTGAAATAGTCAGGGGCACTACTGTAGATTCCTTATTTTACGCAAGTATTAATTCCGCGATTCAACTGTTTTCCATCAATTTGTGAAAACTTAAAATTGCGAATGCCAAATTTTTATCATAGTTTCATGTAGTGAACATATCTCCATACGATAAAAGCAAAATTTTAAAACTTGCAAGATATGCTTCTCGTAATTTTTGCACGGATATTAATTCCTCGTGTTTATTTTGGAATCTACAGTATATTTTCTGCATTGCTGACACTTAAACACAGCTTTTAAAAACCAATCAGAACATATTGACACAAATGGGCTTATTGAGTCAGAGAGGAGTGATACATATTCAAACTTCCTCATAGGTCCAAATGATCAATTCCATCACTCATTGATCTACTTAGAATTACTTAGTATCAATTCAGTTTAAGTTTAATAAGGAAAACATCTACATGTTATGGACTTATCTATAAAATGTACAGTGTTAATGTACTTAAAGGATTTAAAAATGGATTAAATCAATTAAATTTAATCAAGGAACAATGCATATATACAATGTGCAGTGCTCTGTGGTAAATAGAAAACTAGAAAACCTGAAATATCTAACTGAATCTAGAGAACAGTGAAATTACAAAGCATTCTTTTTTGATTTGTAAATAAATCATATATAAAAATATATACCACGACACATGACAACACTTATAAGTGATTATTAATTATTTCATTTCAATCTAACTAAAGCTTCATGAGAAACTTGCTTGAAAATTACATGGAGAAAGATGAGAGCTTTGACAATGACATGTACATTAGAATACTTTGCCATTAAAACTGGAATAATCAAATCAGATTCTACAATATACAAATAATAAGTTTATAATGCCAAAAATTATAGAATTTTTGAAGAACAAAAGGACAAGGAGAGGTTGTTTTAAATGCAACTGTACTAGTGTAGGGATTGAGTTAAAACATACAAAAGAAACTGAAAAATAATGTTTCTGGTGTGATTAGTATACTGATTATCAGCTTTAGGTTTATCATGTTTAGAGTACTTACTAGTTTTAATAATACTTCTACACTGGACGTATGCCCCTCCCAAACAGCTGCCAACAAAGGGGTTATGTTGTGTTTGTCTGTTTGCTGCAAATCAAATTCATTTCATTATAAAATCAGAGGATGCATTTATATTTATTTTAAAGTAATTACAAAGTGCAACAAATTATGATAATAATACTGCTTAATACAGTATCAGATCTGTTTTACTCCTTGTGATTTCAAGATAAAGTTTTTCAACTCCTACAGAGGGAATATTATCTTTTAATGCATCTTAGCAAGCCAAGAAATTTTGGTTTACTAAAAGCTATTGGAGCTGAAATTAACCTTCAGTTTAGTAAAGCTGATTCCAATCATAACAAACTTAGAATTTTATATCTCAATGGACGCAACCATTGCATGTGACCAACAGTCTTAATATTGAAATACTGCATAGCCTTCTTACATTAATTTTAGCTCCTTTGCTGACAAGATATTCGATGACTTGTGCCTGCCCATAATCGGCTGCAAAATGAAGAGGATAGCGACCTTCCACTTCTTGGTTTACTACCTCCACACCCTAAAAAAAAATAACAACATTTAAAATAAGAAAGTATACATACCAATTTTTGTACTTTATTATTTTGTTGAAATAAGATTGAAATTCATTACTGCAGTCAATTGTATAACCAAGTCAAAAACTCAAAATCAAGTTTTTCTATATGCAAGTGAATAACATGTTGAAGTTTATACCCCATTAAATGAAAGGGTTGTAATAATTACATACTTAAATGTATGTACATACATTTCTTTCAATTACTGACCTTTTCAGTGCTTTAAACTATCATGACCAATGATTACCAGGTGAAATGATGATTATTTTATTTATGTCTGATTTCAAACTGTGTGCATACTCATGTAACAGGGATGGAAGAAATAATGAGGGACCAGACCGTGATTCGAATACCAGCACCAGATACATGTAGCTTAGTTAGTAGAGTACCCGGCTAAAGATTCTGGGCCCCAAGTTCGAATACAGTTAGTCATAATTTATTCCATCCCATTACCAATGATAACACTTGTTAAAGTTTTTAAATATACATGTATTACTAATTACTTGCAGGCCAACAATGAGTAGTCTAATCAAACCTTTGTGGTATTTTGGCATTATTTCTTCTTATTAAAAAAAATGTACGAATGTGAACATGCTACTGCAGTAACGTTGAAATGTGACTCATGTTTTACAGCTAACACGTTACAGTTAACTTCACAAAAAATATTAATGAAACTCAGTACCTGCTCTTCTACAAACTTCTGTACATCATTGATTTGTCCATTTTTAACATTCCATATAAAACTCGTCATTTTGAGGACAGAGTTTCCTTTTTTTTGAAAAGTTGTGTGTATGCAAGGGAGTTTCCGTCTACAAAATGAAACCGGAAGTAATTTATCCTAAAACGTTCGCGGTGTTCATTACGAATTATTTCATTGGGTACAATTTCGATCCATTCAACCAATGAAACAATCTTTTACAAACGACTCTGGAGTTTTGTTATGTCGTACATTGAATTGTCGTTTATTGGTCAGCAGGTGCGATCTATTTTATAGTACAACATATCACCAAAGACATAAACTGCTCAGTGCCAGCTGCTGACGAAATAGAATACTGCAGATAGATAATATAATTGATAAAGAAATAAAAAGATAAACCTTGGTGTATAATATCAAATTGATATGTTTATATAATTATATACATGTAACAATGATGTGGTTTCATTTATCTCCTTTCATTCATTTAAGGTAGTCCTATACTCGGCACTAAATGGGCGCAATCATTAAATGCTTAGCTTTATATGATAAATATACATTCTAGCAATACATATACAAAAGAAAATATGTATGTTTACATGCTAGTTTGTTTGTTATCACCTCTCAGACGGGTTTACCCCCTTGTGAAAATTATTGACAATTATGAAATTTGACAGACGTCCGTTTTTCCTAAAAATAATTACCAATTTTGGGAAAATTAGAACTGAACATACAAAATAGAGTATAAATATTTATTTAAGCCATATCTCATCAATAATTTTGCGCAAATTTTTGTAAGTAAGTACGCTTTATGGACCTGATGTATCAAAATAGAATACAAAAAATGCAATGCTAGTATCGCGTTTGGTAATTTTTTTTTACTATTTTATGGACTCAAACTTAAATTCATGGTGTTTATTCTATAGATTGACATCTTAGAAAAAAGATTTGGTATAATAAATTATATGTTGACGGATTACTTTTCACGCTATAAGCTCTAAACCAAGTAAACCCTGACGAAAAAATTCGTAAAAATCATGTTTTGCTACAGTTTTCTGCCTAGATCTGTCAACAATGTTAGATATCATTTAAACATTAATTAATTGACGATTGATTAAATTCGAAATAGCTTCTGTCTCTAAATTTAAACCGGTTTTAGTAAAAGAAAAAGAAAAATTCGGGGGGGGGGGGTCAAAACAAAGAAGATATAAGCATACCTGAGATCCTGGTTAATCAGAAACTTCGTTTTTCATTTTACTTTAACAGAATCGAGTTTCTCAACAGTAATCATTTCTATATCTCAAATAATACATATATTACCGTTCTAATTGCTTATTATTGCCATTGTTTACAACAGCGATGTAGTGCAAAATCAATACCGGGTATCAAAAACGCTTTGTAAAAGTCGAACCAATATTGTAAAATCCGTATTATGACGAAGTGCGATACTCGGACTACTTTAATTGTAGCCTATATATTTCAAAACAATATTTATCTTAAATTTCAGCAAAAAACGAAATATTTAGGAATGCACTTTTAAGAACAAAATCGACGTAGTTTTTTTATTTTCATAAAAAGTCCAATCTGAATTTTAAGCTCTTCTTCAGATTAATTTAATTAGGCTATATTGAAAAGTATAGAGGATCTTTAACCCTAAAGCAGTTTTTTTATAATAAATAAGAGAAGTATTCCTGTGTGAAAATCCAGAGAAATGCAAATATAACGTATATACGTCCCTGGAAAAAAAATACAATCAGTAATTTCTTAATACATGTACACACAGAAGTGTTCATATTTTGATAAAACCAATCTGAAACTTTTGATATGTTAACTGAAAAAACTGTACACATACACTGAAGACAGAGGCCCCTGTCTTTCATATACTATGTCTTGTCATCCGTAAATACTTTTGAAATTATGTAGGCTACATGTAACCAGAGACATAAATAACTTATGTATCTGATGTAACCTAATTAATTCAAACATGAGAGAAGTGTTAAACTACCGCAACATTACAAGACTATATAAAATTACATGTATATATTTTTTTTTCATTCAAGATGTGGGTGTGGATTACATAGAATTAATGTATTTATAGATACATATGTAATATATTGTAGATAACGTTAATATACAGTATAAAACATTAGCAAAAAGAAATTTAATCATTAAATTTTCCAGACTCTATAATGAACTTTTGAACTTCTGAAAAAATAAAATATGGTAAGATAATTGTCACTACCCCAAATAAGCAAATGTGAGTTACTTAAAATTGTTTCTTCAAGCCTATTAAAAAGTAATTCAGAAAGATTGTTTCTTGCATAACATCCTCCTTTTGACCACAAATACAATATTAATAGTGCGTTTACCAAATGAAAAATATTTTCGAGGTTGAGGAATACTTTCAGTAATGTTTTTCTTGAATATGTTGGGAGATGTTGCTTCACAAACTTCTAATTTGAGAGAATTCCATTTCCGAGTGGTGCCAAATACAAATGAGTTATTGTAAAGTTCTAATCTGCTGATTGGAACACTATAATTTTCGCTATTTCTTGTGTGATATATTGAGACATCTTTTGTTACAGTCCAGGAATAATGTTGCTCAAGTATTCAGGTACTTGATTTGTATGAATTTTAAACATGGTTATTAATTTACCCTTATTACGTCGACTGACAAAAGGTTCCCAGCCAGTTTCTGTGTAGAGAGATTCTGTAGATGCTAAAATGGGTAAACCAGTAACAATCCTTGCAGCACTTAATTGAACTTTTTCTAATCTCTCCATGTCAAACATATTACATCCGTCCCATACTACAGAAGCATATTCAAGAACTGGTCTAATAAACGTGGTATACATTTTTGATAAATTAGTTCTACCTAGAGTAAACTTTAGTTTTTTCAAAAGTCCCATTTTTTTTACATGCACTGTTTACTATATTATTAATATATTGAGACCAACTTAAATCATTAGATAAAAGTAAACCAAGATGCCTGTGGGTTGAAACATAGTCCAGTTGACACCCTTGAAAAAATAACTTTGGAAATTCTTCTACATGTTTCTTTGTAAAAAAAACCCAAAAAACCAGCTTTTGTTTTAGACGGATTAAATTTCAATGACCACTTGTCAGACCAGTCGCTGAGAATTTTCAGATCATGGTTCAATACAATTTCAATGTTTTTAGTATATAAATCACAATGCTGTAATGAATTATCATCAGCATAAAGTCTACAAAATGATAACATATTCGTTGCTACAACATTAATGTAAATAAGAAATAATAGTGGTCCTAATATAGCTGACCCTTGTGGAACACCAGCATTGATACATAACGTTGATGATAACTTGATTTTGTACATTATCCTTTGTGTTCTATCACTTAAGTAACTGTTAAACCATTGTAAAAGATGCCCACTTATACCATAAGTTTGAAGTTTAAAAATTAGGGCTTCGTGCCACACCCTGTCAAAAGCTCTCGACAAATCACAAAAAAATCATACAACACATTTTCTCATCTTCTATACTTTTAACAATGCTATGATATGTTTCTAATAGTTGGAATACCATGGAATGGTCAGGCAAAAAAACCTGCCTGATATTTATAGAATAAATTATTTACGTGAAAGAAATTGTAAACATGCTTAAAAATTATCCTTTCCATAATTTTGCTGACACAGCTTAGCAGGGACACCGATCTGTATTACTTGCAACAGATGGATCATCTTTCTTAAAGAGCGGTAAAACATGAGCTAAGTTCCAATGATTTGAAAATTAATTTTGAAGAAGTGATTTGTTAAAAAGCATACATAATTCATACATTAATATATATACTTTTTCGTAATACATAATTTTTATTGGAAAACAATCAAAAGAAAAATAAATACATCAATATAATTTGAATAACATTTCTCAAGAAAGTTTTTTTTTCAGTTAGCATGACATAATTCATATATTTCATATATTTTATAAATTGCATTCGATCTGTACACAAACCTTTGAAATTAAGTCTACGAAATATAAATGCAATATGCTGTGTATTGATGTTCCGAGTGTAATTGTATATCAATTTATATGGTATCTGGAAAATATGCCAGTCAGAAAACTTTCAAGGTATTTATTTCAATAAGGATTTAATCAAACCTTTTAAGTTTGCGTTCAAAAGCTCCTTCTTTGATTCACAATAGTAATAACAATGGGTCAGTATATAGGTTTATTTGACAAGGAATTGCAAAGGGCACATACATTGTCTAATGCCATTTTCTATACAAGTATTTTTATCATACAATTAAAACAACATCGACTCCTTAATATTTTATTGTATTATGTGTCTTTTCCAATATTCAAGATGTTCCGCAGCCAATAAGGGACTGCATTATGCAAACCATAAGTATTTTAGAAATAGCTAAATTCCTTGATAGGAACAATACAGAGCGCCATAAAATAAATAAATTCCAGAAACGAACTAAATAATTTGAACTTTACCCTTATAATGCACTTGCAGTTTTACACTGCCCCATGCATGTACATGTAAATGGTTTCAGTAAATTTCTGGAATCTGTTTCAACTCCTTTGATCTTGAGGGGTTATATACCTATAGGGTCTATCCGTGGTGACTTGGTCTGATAAATGTACAATTCCTATCGTAAATCCAACAGCTCATAGGCTTTGTAGCCATTCTGTGATTTATGTGATTATTCATAATTAAGAGTCTTGGGTAGATATTATGACTTACATAATTTAAAATAAAAGAAGTGATCAATCTAATATTCAATTTACAAACACCAAATTTGCCACAACTAATGCATTTTTATCAGGCTGAAAATAAAAAAGAAGACGCAGTGATAATGTGTAATCTGATATTTTATTGCAGGGTTTCTTTCCTCTTTCACACAACTCTCTACATACATATAGATCACAAACTTCTCTTACACCTTCTGACAGACTGTCAAGTTTGCTCTTCAGCTGATCCTTAAATAACTCAAGTAAGCCATGTACTGGTGTTCTCCAGTGGAGAGTTCAAGGGTCATGACACATGATCTTTTTTCAGGAACTATACAAGAGAAGATTTGATGTAATCCAGTAACATTTACAAGTATTTGTAACAAATAGTTTTTCTTATTAACATTGCATTTCATATCACCGAACAAAGTACAAATGTTTTCAAGATGAGTCTTCACTGCCCATTCTGTGACAGTCACATATTGCTTCTAAGGTGTTTTTTTATAAATTCAATTCATTGATGATGATTTTAATTATAATAGTCCACTTGTAATATTACAATCATAACTTTAATACAAAATTTTCGTCCAAATATATTAAAAAATACTGGATCAGATTTACAGGACAGATAACAAACACCTAATATCTACAAAGCTTGCTGAGAAAGCTCACAGGACAAAGAACTGATATGTCAGACATGATGAAGAAGATGGACAATTCAGCAGGATAGGGTATCATCAAAATATGGTGAAAAGCAGACTCTTAATACTGCAAAATAACTCTTCACACACAGACACACACACAATCCACACATCTTTCAACACGTGTCACACACCAACCATCACACATATGTCACACACTATCACACAACCAAGCTTTCCTTCACAGCCCATGATGAGAAGCACACATTACATCCTTACAGATTGATTTCAATTCATCCACAGGTTAAAAATTCTCGTGAATATGGTGCATAAGAATTGATATAAAAACAGCTTTTGTTCATTTCAAATGCAAATGATTTGGAATTAAATCTATAGTTAAAATCAAGCTCAGTATCACAGAGCAATGTTTTCTAAAAAATAATTTTCATAAGAAAGAAAGGAAAAAGAATTGAAATCATATACACACACAAACATTAACACACTGAACTCACTTGAATAATATACAGTCATACTTCATAATGATACATTAAATAATTTCCAAACTTTTAGAGTGAAGTCTCTTCACTTGCTATATTACTCTAGGTAAATAGCTCTTTATATACATCGTATATACAATTCTCAACAGAACACACACGAAAGTGACAAAAGAAAAACAAAATCAAATTTTGGAGCAAGTATCTGGACTAATGTACAGGGTTTAACAAACCACATTAGATTTCCAACAATAATCAAAATAAACTGAAATAATTCTGGGTTTAAATTAAATACAGTACAATAGCTAGCACTGTTTTGATCCAGAGATACACTTTTTATAAATTTCCAGCTCATAGCATTGAAGCAAAAAAATCACAGTATATGTATGGCAAATACGGTTGCTATGGAAACATGTTGCCAATGGTAACTGTTGGTGAGACAATACAATCACAGCAAGGAAGATCAGGGGGACTAAATATTGCAAAACATAATCTTCATGACAACACAATTAACTCATCGTCACTCGATCTGTAACCATGGTATCATTTAATTATTGCAATGTTTCCACGGCAAAGATGCACCTGAATTATGTCATTGTTCTGTGAATCTTTCGGTTGAAACATGATCATTGCAGCATTGGAATGATTGATGATTGAGCACATTTTGTTGTGTCCTCAAAAATGGCAGACAATATTTACAATATGACTAACCAGATCCAATAGGTAGAAACGCTTTAGAAGCTTTTCTTCTTCCAAAGAAGTCTGAATTTCTATTCCTTTCTTCCGTAAAACAGAAGTCAATACTACACTCTTGAAGTTTTCCAACACAAGTAGAATCCTCCACTTTCAGTGTCTCCTTTGTGTGCAGCAACACTTATTTTTGTTAGAACCAATTCACTATCATAAGTAGATGCTATCGTAGTAGCAAGATAAAAATCATTAACGATGCTACGAGCAGAGTTTTGGAGAAGCATAGTGTCCTTGATGCACTGTTTATAGTCCCCGTATTCTTGCTAGTTCCTGTTGCATCTATAACATTTTCTTTACTGGGGTCCACTGGTTTCTCTTTGAATTTTGTAGCTGAAAGAAAAAGTTTCAAATTCTTATATTTCCTAAAATTAATCAAATTGATTTCATTTTACATAAATATAAGATTCTAATAACTTATTGACGGAATGACGTGGATGAACAGTAGGCTGACTTACTGGTTGATATGGTAGTGGTAGATGGTTTGATGGTGGAAGTACTGGGTGTGGGGGTGGGAGTAGATGGAGATGGTGTCACCGGTTTAGGAGTGGTAGTGGTCGTAGTGGTGCTAGTGGTAGTGGTTGGTACCGGCCCCGAGCTGTTCTGGGGGGCCTGGGTGGGGGCCGGGGTCTGAGACTCCGGGGTTCGGACTGTCATCACTAGTCTCATGTTGTTTGACCGACACGCTCCATTCTCCTTGTTGTTGATTCCTTCCAGGTAACCCGTGGAAGTTGCTGTAGAAACAAAGATGAGTTTATGCACCACTTATGATAAAACTCCAGCCATTGATTTTTACAGTTAATTTTAAACAATGAACTCAAATATAGAAAAAATCAAGTAAAACATATCCAGATACAGCTTCATTTCATTTATACTCTCTTATGATGTTGTAAAACTATAATGTACATAAATATCATACAGTATATATAAAATATTTTGTGCTTACTCATGAAATAATATTTTCCCGGCGGGAAGTCAATCATCCCCGGGACAGACTGGAAGCGTCGGATAAGGATGGTAAAGTACTGCTCCGTGTTGGGCTCGGAACAGTTGATTACAAGTGTACCTCTGACTGGGGTATCCAGTCGGCATTGGCTGTATTCGTCCATGGTTACCTAAAAACAAGCAAGAGTTATCTCTCTTGAATCACTTTTTCACAGACCTATTATGTTTGTCAAATTCTTAATTTTGCATTATTCTTCAAAAGGATTACTTGGGTATTCACTGGATGATTGTATACTTACAATATACACTAGGTAGTATTTATAGGAGCTGGATGAAGTGCCAGAAGGGTAGAAGGGGCACCTGAAATCTATACTGTCGTCCAGATTGACATTTATCTCGCTGTTTGATTGGCTGAATCTGAAAAGATATAAAAAGAAATATAACTGTACACGGTATGAATTATTGAATTTTTGTGCATTCACATTTTTTATTTGCTTTTCTGAGCTTTGAAGATTTTTATCTTGGCTAGTGTGACAAATATGGAACAGATAACAAGCCATTTTGGAGAGTTAATTACAATTGAACTGAAGCAATTTATAGGTAACACAGCAGCAGAAACAAATCAGTATCTCCTTTAAACTTAAAGCTAGTCAGCCACATCTCTTTATAAAGGATTGATGGAAAAGGTTTCGATTGAAACTAGCTTTGGTTTCATCTCATCTCCTAAACTAATCAATCAAACACAACAGAAAATAACCTAGTCATATATAGCAATATGATGGCAAAAAGATAAGTATTGAATTCTCTCAATGAACTTGATCCAAAAGATTTTCCTATCAGACACAAAAAGGAAGGGGACTTTATCACATATTATTCTTTAACTTAATGAATGATTCTTGCAAGGGCAAGATTTTACATTAATACACCAAAAGCCATCAAATTTACATAATGAAAAATTCATCTTTCAAGAGCTGGATCATAAAATGAATACAGAATAATTCATGTTTATACTCCTATAATTACAGACAGCATAAACTGGAATCTAGACAAGTAGTAGCTGCAGGACTGTAGCTCCCGGTCTCAAAAAATTCGGATGGACGACCTGGGAGCTACAGTGCCTCCCATAGTAAAAAACTGCAATTTACGGCGCACAAAAAATTGCGCTAGTTTTGGACTTATTAACCTTATTTTCACACAAATTCTGTAAAAATAATTAGTACCATTAAATTCTTCAGCAAATTTACTACTGATATCGTCATTTCACTTGCCTCAGATTTTCTCTTAAACATGATAACCGACCTCGGAAAAGAAGTATGTTAATTTACGTCGAGATCGGGAGTCGCCATTTTTAAATGTAAACAAACTTGCACCTCTTTAATTTACAGGGCTGGTGATGGTGTTTAAAAGACTATCAGAAGTAAGTGAAGTGACTATCTGTAGTAAAATGTCCGAGGAATTTTTTGTGATCAAGGATTTGTACAGAATGTGTTCGTAAATGAGATTAATCAGTCCAAAACTAGCGCATTTTTTTGTGCGCCGTAAATTGCAGTTTTTTACTATGGGAGGCACTGTAGCTCCCAGGTCGTCCATCCGAATTTTTTCAGACCGGGAGCTACAGTCCTGCAGCTAGACAAGTAGAAGATGAGGCCTCGGCCATTGTTCAGCAGGGGTAACTAAAGCTCTGTGGTCGTAAAGCAGGAGATAAACTTGACAAGGTTAGGCAAGAGTTCAGCCGATAACCTCTTGTAATTACAGTCATTCCAATCAAACGCCATCATCACAACTTATAATTAAATGTGACTGATTGGCAATAAACGGAATTTCCATGTAACTTCTGTTCTTCCGAATCAAGGACAGAGCTTGTCACAGTGGAAGACTGAGAGAAGAAGAGAATATTGCCCTTTAATGAACTCAATGAAGCAAACCATAAAACCCCAGAACTAGTGAATTTTACCATTAATGCACAACATATACGGCCTTCTTAGTGACAGGGGTAAAAGAGAAAGTTAACTCACTTATCACTGGCAATTATTTTTTAAAAGAAGTATTGCGAATAATTTTGGAAATTTCTTTAAAAAAATCATGACAATTTAGCGCCCAATGAATAACTCTCATAACTCAAGCCACGGATAAAAAATAAGATGAATAAAAAAGTCGGATTGATCAGGTTAAATTTCTGCTGGGTGAGCTGCAACTTCCACCTGACTGGGTGAAGGGTGAGGCTACCTGTGTTTTCTTTAGAAAAAAACCCCTTTCTGTGAAATATGCCTGGCTGATGTCCAAGCATAATTCTGCCTGGCTTGTTTTCCTGTATATACCTCAGGGGCATAGGGTGGACTTGAACCTTTCAGGAAAAAATATCTTTGCAAGCTAAATTAAATATGGGCCGAATTCTAAAGAGAACAAAATAGAAACCAAGTGTAATTTTTGTCTGAATTTTTTTTCATTTCAAGGTACCCTAATAGTTCTCCTTTCATTTTTTGGATCAATGCTTAAAAAACTTATGAAGCTTGTACCTAAGAAGACACACCAGTAAATTTATAGCAATAGTTTTTATTTCTATACAAACCATACACGATTTTGTATAGAAATATTCAAAAACATAACTCTGGGAGTCTTTGATTAACTAGCAGTTAGTGGCCACTGAAATCCCACAGTGTAACTGTAATGAAGAGATGTCAACAACAATTATAACAGAAGACAAGTGTTACCACTGTACTTATTTCTTGGCGTAATTCTCTTTCATAACATGCTGTTTTTTACGACAGCCCCAATGATCCCAGGTAATTATCCCGTTGTTGAAGCCTATGCGATTGTGCCTCGGTTTATACACAGAGAACTGTGGTACAGGTGCATGGGTTTCCAAACTAGCGTGACTGGATATCGTTGCACGCTACATGTCACTTACAAAATGTCACTCATCATGGCGAACATTAGGACGCTCCATTTAATGTACATTTTGTGTATCTTACACGGAATCCAATACACTTTCTGATACTTATGTGAAGTGATCACGATATATATCATTCGTACATGTATATTAATCATTCAAAAGGACTTCAGAACTTGATCAGAACTTTCGCTTTCAAAAAAAAAATCTATGACACTCTCATGACAGATATTTGATATCTGTAAGCAGGCTTGGGGTAATGCTAAATGTAATGGTAATGCATTGCAATGCATTACATGATTTCAAAGTAATGCTAGTAATGTGTAATGCCACTAAATTAGCATTACAAGTAATGGTAATGTAATTCATTACTTTCCAAAATCTAGTGTAATGCTGGCATTACATGGCATTACTTTGCATTACTATGCTTATTTATGCATGTTCACTTTAAAAAATGTGATGAATAAATGAATAGTTGAAATTGAATTTGATTAAATTTGATTTTAAAGGAGAAAGAGATAATTATTGGGATAAATATGATTTAATTGTATTATTAAAAAAAGATTTTTAAAAATTCATTTTTGAATTGTTAATATTACTAAATATGACAGCACAATTTCATATCATTTTTAAGAGTGTTGTTATTAAGAGTTTTTAATCATTTAAACAATTTACTCCGATTAGTTTGCACTTCAATTAAAAATGTGTCAACAACACACTATGCCCCCAGGATAATCTAAGTATCAAAACAATCTATTGTTATAAGAAGTGCAAAACACCCCAATCCCCTTCCCTTCGCTATGTCCCAATAGAATAGGAGACAGACATACACCTTTAAAAGCAAAGTGAATGCACTGTCCATCCACGATGAAAATCAATATCACTTCCAATATTATAACCCATTTGAAAATAATTACTTATTCTCTCTCTCTCTCTCTCTCTCTCTCTCTCTCTCTCTCTCTCTCTCTCTCTCTCTCTTATATTAAGTATCCTGTACATTAGTTTGGACTGATAGAAAATACAAGATTCTTGTATTTTTTCTATTATTGCACAATTAATATATTCTAAGATAAAGATCGTCAAACAGTACTTTTCAGTCCAAGCTTCGATTGCTCCTGTAAAACATTTATTTAGTATAGCTGGGAAGATTTTCAAACTAATAAGATGCAGTTAAAAGATGAACCCTTTGAAACTTCGATCAAAAAGTGCAATAGCAATCTTTTGTCTTAAAGTGTCCTCAGTAAAAAGATATACGATTAAAATATAGAAAGAATATTACTGGGAAAAACCATCTGTTTATGAATTAATACAATTAAGTGTCCAAAATTATAAAGATTTGTGTAATCTGGGGAAATATCTCTATTTAGCTTTTAATAACCGCAACATTATTCAATAAATTGTTTTTTGTTATGCATGTAATTCTGTGTCTCTATTTTGTATCTGACATTGTATCATGCCAAATGTCTATATATAAATATCTATTCATTTTACTTACGTAATAAGTTGTTCATAATGCCACAAGATGATTATACATTGAGCAAATAAAGAATGATCGACTCTTGTATAGTCATTGAATTTGAACCTGATACTGAGCATGAAGCTGTAGATATGTTAAAAGAGTGTTTTATATTTGAAACATTTACAAAAACTCTTAGTTAGCTTTAATTTTTTAAAACAAAGTAATGGTAATGGTAATGCATTACTTTAGTCATGTAATGGTAATGTAATGCATTACTTCAAGAAAATCAAGTAATGGTAATGGTAATTTAATGCCCAAATTCATAAAGTAATGGTAATGCAATGCATTACTTTACAATGTAATTCGCCCCAAGCCTGTCTGTAAGTGATTTCAAATCCTGTTTTTTTATTTCGATTTTGATTTAAAAAGCACCGTAATCTTGAGGTTTGGTATTGACAAGGTCAAGCCATACATTAGATTGATTCAAATTTATATCAAAGCGCATGAATATACACAAAGAAAGGAAACTATATTCCTATTTAAATGGTTCCTAACCTTGCGAATTCATACACAGATTAAGATTCAGATAAAACCTTAAAAGGAAATGTCTCAAAGAAGTGATGAAATTTTATTTTAATACAGTAATGTTATAGAATTGGTATGTTTGTGAATTGCCAACATTTCACGATTCCAAGTCAACGCTGATTCAACTAAGACAGGTGGAAAAAAGGAATGAACTTTGCGTTATCGTAATCTTGAATCGAGGTAATTCACAAATGGCCATTGACCACAAACAATAGAAGCCTTTTTTAACCCTTCTGAAACACTTGGTAAATTTTTTCTTCTCAAAGATTCAATGGTTTTTTAATGACCGCCCATTTTGACATGCACCATATCTGATCATAGATAAAAATAACAGTTTCTGATTAAGCACCTCAGCATTTATCGAACAAAGCCTTGTGAGATTCAAAAATGACCCATTCAAAGAAGCCACTTCATAAAAGTTTTTTATTATGAGGTTTTAGTTAAGGCTCATTTCGGTCCTAAGTGACTGGAAGCTATTCTCAAGTTCAATATTGGCATTTTGAGCGTATTGTGAACACATTGAGATATCTTGGTTAAATCCCCTCTTGATAAAATGGTTGATATCTTCAAGCTATGAAATTAAAAAACACTACCTTATTAAACAATATATTTATTTACTTTTCTCAATCTGTGGGAACCCTTCCCATGGTCCATTCTTTTTAATACAATAAGAAAAAATATTGCAATATTTATATTTTCATAACTGCTAACATATTTTAGCCAATCCTTCTATGTGAAATGCAACTTTCTCACTAATCTTCACATTTATTCTGATTTCTATATTGATAAATTTACTTAAGGTTTCAAATTGATATAAACACATTTCTACAAACAGTTAATCTGAAAACGAGGACATTACTGCAATACCCTGGTACTTTTTTCTTCAACAACTAATCACTGGGAGAAATTGTTGGCCATATTGTTCTTTTTGATCTGAAGTATTGAAAACCCATCCATCACAAAAAAGAAACTGTTCTAATTAAAACAGCACAGAGAGTGGGCAGGGATGTGAATCAATGCCCTCATGTTCAATGATGTACAAACTCGCCACTGACCTCTGAACCCACTCGTCAATGTAAAGAACTCATTAATCAAGAATCCTCTCTAATTTATAAAGCCCTATCTTCCCTCTTTTTAATTTGGTTTATTTAATTCTCTCTCTCTCTCTCTCTCTCTCTCTCTCTCTCTCTCTCTGCTGTAGGTGTGCATCTTTTAACTCTGTAAAGCAATCAATGATATTTGGTAAAGCTAAAGCAAAACTGACAAATGACTAGAAGAGTTCCTGCTGGAGCAATATGCCTAAGTGATGAAGATCATTTGCATTTACAGGCATGACAGTAAAACAAATGGTGCAGATTGCATTTCCAGACATAAACATAATGAGAACTGCCTCAAAAATTATCCCTTCTCACCTCGCATACCTTTAGACGATTTTTTAGGGGCTCTGTAGTTAGAAGTAATTTACGAGCCTTCAACAGGGAGCAGATGGAAGAAATAATCAGCCAAAAATGCGACTGATGAACTCTTTCACACCTCCCTTATAGAAGAGTCACATTCAGAAAATTGTCACAACAATGATTGGTGGAAAATCATCATTAATCAATGCAACCTGGAAAATGGGGGGAGGCGAGCCTGCACAGTTGTGCAGGAAGACCAAATTACAGGTGCCCCACAAAGTAAATTACAGGTGTTCAGCCATCACTGTCTCTTCCCTCATCTGAATTAATCAGGAGCTGTTGAAAGGTTGGTATAGAACCTCCAAAGAAGCCGCCATGATTTGACAAACTCTCCAATGGGATTGAGAGAGAGGCACAGTTCTACACATGTGGCTTTGATCATTATATATATTAGTCGAGTTCCCTCTGTCTTTGCCCTTTGGCTTAGACCCTACATCAACTGTTTGACATGATGGACATTATTGTTCTCCTTATGTCAAAACAATTAGAGGGAAAAAAGAAAGAAAAAAGTTTGCTATTTTTTTTCAAAACTTCTAAAATTATGAGCAAACTGCTTTATAAATCTCAAATATCAAACAAACCCAACATTTATATGTATATATTAACAATTTGCCGTGAATCAGCTTTTAAATGTCTTGACTGTAAGGGAATTAGTGACCACAGAAACCAATGTAGACATTGAGGTAATCATTTCCCATTCTGAGGCAATCAGCCCCAAATTACAACATGACTATCAAAGAGATGAGGCAATTACTAAGAACTTATCTAAATTCCTACACTAGAAGACTTTGTTAGACAGGAAAATAAGGGAATAACAGGGAATAATCTCCCAGCTCCACTGTCCGAGGGACGTTAGACAACAGGACTTCATTTTCCTTGTATTAAAACCCAGTAATTGATACAGAACACAGAAATCAGGCCGTACTTAGTCTGTAATCATCACAAATATAAATGGAGTCTGGACGGACCTTACTTGCCCTTTTTCCATAAATTTTCTTCGCCGATGTGGGATGAGTATCCACACATGTCCAACACATTTGGGGAGGTTCAATTTATTGAAAACAATCCTTGATTTTTTGCAGAAGCCAAACAATGGGAGGAATAAATCAGATCATTTCCATCGATATTCAATTCGCCAGTCATGTGCCGGAGGCTTTATTTTCAATAAAATTGTTTTTATGTTCCCATTCGTGTAAACAATGAATTCTGCGAGAGTTGTTAAGCAGTGATAAAAAAGATAATTCATTGCATGGAATGTGGAAAAATATAGATGTTGTTGAGAGTTTGCGCCTTTAAAGAAAAGAAAGAATGCATAAAATAGTCATTAATGGATTTTGTTTATGTTGCTTTAATTGCCTTCCTATTGTTTCTGTTATTAATACCAATAAATGTCATTGTCTAATTCGTAGCACTGCTGCAGTTTTATCAAAATAACAAATGAATTAATATGACTTAATCCTAGGATTATGTATCAGATGTCAGCATCTATTCAAATATATGAAAATAGATTAATAAAATAATTTTTTCTTATTTGGATGCTTGTATCATATGGTGCACATGAATTCTCACTTAAATGATGGGCAGGGCTGTATTAAATTGGCTTGTCATTTTATTTCAAAAAAGTAAATTATGGGTAAAGGAAAAGCATAAACAGAACTTGAAGAGTGTACTTTAATTTTCATCTTGCGGTTCAGTATCTTTAATATTTTCTTTTCTCACACTTGCTTTCTATGACCATTTATCCTTCCCCGTCTGATTTACAGCTCTCAACATGTCAGACACACATCTTAAAGTACAAAATAAATCCTGCAAAATGGAAACCTTAGAGACAATGTACCACCACAATGACTTTCTACGAGACATCCCTCCCCCTCTTGCATGCCAGCAAATTGGTCTCACACATACTCCAGGACTATCTCAGACTCAGCAGATTCAGGGCCCTCATCAATCAAAACCACTGTCACCCAGCCTCAACCTCAAATCAATGTCCATTAGCTCCTCTACCAGGGAAACCAGGACCGTGGACCACTTAGCCTGCTCTCTGCCTCATTTGGGCATCCCCTGGCTGCCTATACCCCTCTTAATTCTCCTTTCCCTGGAGAACTCGGATAATGCCAACAATTTGCATTTGCTGCTGTGGATGATTGCCCCTCCAAGATGTACGAGTCTCTTGTCTTCTTGTGTCTGTGATTTATTGCAGAGCATGGGTAATCATAAGTCACCGTATCCCTTGGCTGGGGCAATCAGATAGTATTGCTATAGTTCCTAAGGGTCAACACTTCTAACAATTTATCACACACTTCATTTCAGTGTGGATGCAATTGAAAATTTGCTACAAGCAGTTGCCCATTACGGTTCCATTGTAATAGGCTTGTAAATGGAGTGAAACTGATCTTTCCCTCTTTTTCTGCTGTTCTATAATAAATTTACACTGCCATAATGGATAGTTAATGAACCTTCAACTGGGACACAATGTCATATCATAATCGGTGAGGGAATTGGTCAATGGTGGGTTGTGACCATCGTCTGTGACTAATAATGAATACTGCCATCCTGGACTACCAGGGCATACTTAGCATCAAAACATTGTTCATCGTCCAGAGCAAAAATCGATACTTTATTCAAAATTTATGGAATTCTGATCTCAATATGGCCATGAATGATAAATGTATACCTCTGTTATACATGTGACATAGAGGGCACTATTTAAAACTATGACACATATACACCATTTGTTTCCTTGTATTTTAAATTCTTCTCCAATTCCCTTACAGAACCTCATAAGATTTTTAACGGCAAGTGAAGTGTGTGAAAATATTTCAAAAAATCTTTTATCTGTTTTGCAACTATTTGCAATCTCCTGTTCAAAGCATTTTACCTTTCACAGTGCAAAACCCCTATGAATTGTTATGTAAATTTGCTTACAAACTGATACATGTATGTAACATATTTGTGCAAATAGGGAGGAGAAAATTGGAGGCAATCTGATTCCTACTGTCTTTTAAAGTAGTTGTTCTAAGGAGAGATAGCTTTGTTGTTTGTAGGTGAGTACAGACAATAAGTTGGTGAAGATCCCAACGAGATCCCATTTAGCAGGAGAAACCTAATCTGTCATCCTCCAAAGCCTTTCCACCAAATGTCTGGGTCATAACAATGGGCCAAAACATTTCCCTCAAGAGCTTGATAAGATCTGTTTTTTAAAAGTCCCCAACACAGTTTGTCAAAGCAGCCCCCAAATTCTGAATTCACTACCCACAAGAAAGCTGTAAATCTTCACAGTGTTGTGAATGCTAATGATGGCAGTCAACCCCTGTTGCTCAACCTCTTGTCACCCCAGCGAGAGAGGATAGCCAGCTGTCTTTGGTGTGTACCTTCAAACATCAGGCAATTGACTTCCACCCTAGGAAGCAAGTCAAGAATGGACACTGGCCAGACGACAATGAAAAATGGCCACCATTACAAAACACAACACGCACATAACCTGATAAGAACAAGCTACCCACCAATACTAAATCTCCGGGCACAGCTAGTGAGGTTTAAAAATGTATTTAACTGGTAATAATGGGATACAGACCTTCCGAAAATGAACCACAAATGTTCTTAATGCTTCGTGTGTGAATTGTTTACATTCATGGGAAGTTGTTACATTGCCCAACTCAAAAATAAATATTATTTTTCAAAAATTGCACTAGTAGAGTGCTACTCATTTACAGAAATGAAAGACTTGAGGACCGAGCTGTCGAATGGCTCATTAGAAGTGTAAGAGCAGCTCAAAGATCCAACCACAGATAATGTTAAACAGATGAATTGGAGGAAATTCCAGCAGAAGAAGAAAGTAACAAGGAGTGAAATGTACCATAGTGTACCTAGATGACATATTGTGTGTGCTAAACACCTTTCTCTCCAATTCCTCAGCCTGCCAAGCCTGATAATACATAGGGGAAGGAGATCTCATATTGCACAGTTCTGGGTACTGTTTCCCCAGCCAACAGGTTTTTTATACTCATGTTAAGATATCGTGTCATATTTATTTCTTATATTACAGTTTTGCTTGAATCAAGTCCCAGGTGCTACAGATTTTTACAGTTATACAAAAGGCACACAGCAGTGCATGTACATAAATATTCCTCTCCGCCAGACCGACATGCCTCTATGCCTTCCAAAGCCCGCCAAAAATTCACTTGTTAACTTTCAATGGAATTTAGTGAATCATTTTATCTATCACAATGACAACAAGATTGAATTATCTATGCAGGCATGTTCACAGTTCATAGCATCTACATATTATCTGACATTAGAACTATCTGTAGACAACAACGAATGCACAATGGACAACAACAACTACATTTGCAAGCATCATTTGGGATTGGAGCAGGTAAATTGACCCAGCAGCTTGCTTCCCCCTCTCTTTAGTTGGCACACACGATTGTAATCCTTTCACTGAACACTATACGTATCATTTATCTAAAGCTAACACATTACTCGGCAGTCTGATTGAATTGTGGGAAATCAACTTGATGTGTTCAATCTATATGGTTTTCAGTTTTGTTAATTATGATACTCTGGAATGAATCAATTATGTCTGAATGTGCTGAGTTTGACAACTTTGTTACGAATTATGGAGCTTATATGCAAATTTGAAAGCAAGCATTTGCAAATTTTACTGCAGGAAAAATTAAATTTAGGAGAGATACATCGTTAAACACTTCACAGGACAATAATTGCATCACAGTGTCAGATATCTTGCCCATCTATAGAATAAAATTATAGAAATGGGCAAACATGTTTTATGGAGGGAAAAAATGACTGAAGATAAAATCCTATAAAATGAGCCGAGTGATCCGAGATCCGACATTCCTGCATTGAATTGGCACTGAGGCCTGTTTGTATTGGTACTCAACTCGAACAAAACCGAATAAAACACTCAAGGTGTCGTGGTGCAACCTTTGGTCAAAAGCTTAGACTGAAAGGCAGACCCTAAAAAAAAAACCAAACATCTAAATCCACCCTGGGTAGACATAGAAGCAGACAAAAACCCTGCACTTCTTCACCTATTTGAAATTTGGATTAAAAAGTCTTGATCAATGTATTGACTGAATTGATAAGTGGATGGGATGCTTGCACTGCTGACTTATTCAATTACAGTGGTTTTACTCTTAATAGAATTTCCATTATAGTGGTCACAATGGGTCCAGACCCCGGCTTCATGTCCAATAGATAAAATCACACCTGTGTCCATCTGGGTTGTCATGACAATTGATACATTTCATACACAGTGAGATGGGGGGGGAGCATGTTGTCTGTTGACAATGTCCTCCCGATAGCGAAAGGTGTCCATTTCCAGAGTTTACATGACAAACAAGCTCCATTTGCACAGGAAGAACTGAGACGAGACCAGTCTGCATCAGGTGGAGCAAGGAATGCTGGGGAGGAATTTCACGTCAATCGACCTCCAATGACGCACTCAGAGAAGTGTCTGGATTTACATTTTCTAGGATTGTTTGGATATCAAACACAATAATTTGTACTGTGCATGCATGGAATTGGGATGAAAAATTCCACATCTACAAATCTTAATGTGTAAGAAATATTTATCTGATAAACTGAAGAAAAAAATGTTATTGAGGCTCCCCCTGATTGACTCTGTTCATGACACATACCATCCACTTTTCATGTTCTATCACTGATGTACAGGAAAGATCAAACATTTAGTTAAAAACAGGAAAAAAAACTTACAACTTAGCCTTTTAACATTTTTTATCAATGATCACCTGCAAAACCAACTCAATTAAAAACATTACGATTATACCATTCTGTACAACCCGTTTTTCTTCCACACAGATGGAGGTAAAAGAAGCATTAGTGATGGTTTGATAATACGGAGCAATAATGGTGATAAAATGGTGCTGTCTGCTAAGATGAACCCATTGCACAGGAATCGTCATCTGTTCAAGCATATCCTATTACTGGCGTTTCCTTTTCTAATCTCCACACACCTTAATCTTTATGAGAAAATAATGATCAGGTCCTAGCCTCTCCATTTCCTGTATACTCCTCTTTAGTACCGGAATATACAGAATTACAAGCCATACATATTGCTGGTATTACCTCTAGGACGACAAATATCTTTTTTAATGAATACTGGAATCAGATATAACTTTTCCTCTTTCAATTTAAAGAGAGGTCAGAAATATGGATTATCTGTAAATATATATATACGGATACAAACCCTCACAACATCTGTCACATTTCATGATTATTATTGGTTACAATTAACTTTACAAACAGTATAAATGAGTCTTTTTTTATATAGCTGATAGAAATGAAGGGCAAGTGCTAAATCAACCAAATTAAAAGTACCAGTACCAGGTATATTATCATTACTTCTCACTGAGATAGAATCTTCACCGTACCACCAACACGATGCTGTACTTTTAGGCTGCTACCAGTATAAACATTAATTTTCATGTCACCCAGTGGAAAATTGCAACCAGTAGCTGTTCTTTTTTTTTTTTTAGGAATTAGAAACCCTGTCTGACATTCAAACAAATGTTGTGGAACATGACCTATCCAGTGGTTAACCTATGACAAATGCATTAGCACAGTAATTCAACATCTTTAATCATGGGGAGCTTAGTTCTTTTTTACTGAAAGACAGCTAGAAAAATTCGGTAGCAAATGAAAATTGACACCATTAAAAACAGTGGAGTTGGAGACAGGTAGCCAGAGTCGGTGAAAATAAAGCCGAGCCTGATAGAAGCCGGTCCAATTCAAAAATCTAAAGGACATCTCTCGGGTTACTCTTGACCAAAATTGATGAAACTTGATCTAATGAAACACCTCGCGGGACCAACAATGGTACGACATTCTTGTCCTGCCAGGGTCTAATTGTGGACCCCTGCCTCAATTCATTTCCAAATAGAACCTGACCTAGGGCAAATACACATAAATGTAGGAAAAACACATATTATTGACTGACGAAAATGCTCCCAATGGATGTATATGCTGGGAGATGACTTTTACGCTAATCAGATTTACAGCTCGCTGCTGACAGAAAAACTCTGCAACATGTTAACAAGACTTCAATCAAACGGCAATCACAGAGATTAGAGAGAGCCGATAGTGTGCCCCTGCCAGTCAGAAGGCATTTCTTACACTTTTAACATTAACAGTCAACAAAACTGTTACGACTCGAATGATATGTTAATATGGCATCTGATTCTTGTGCATTTGTTTTTCTTTACGTATTGTTATAAAGTGATATAGTAAATCATAAACAACAGCGCAGTTCTTTAGATATCCAGGTGTAGAGTAGACCAAATGCCTGTTAATCCATCATTTACATTGTATTAATAGAAGTCTCAATATTGGCTGCAGATGAAAAACTTCCATTCAGTCACACATACATCAAATTTGCACTTTTCTCTAATATTACTTAGGAGTTTTGCCAAGTTCAAATAATCATAAGCTCTACTCAAAGAAAAATGTGTTCTTTTTTTATAAGCCTTGAAATTTGAATATTATTTAAATTCTAGAAGAGTAATTTGATGCCTCCTAACTTTCAATGACCAACATTATGCATAATAGCTCTGTAAAAAACACACTGGAAGAAAGTGAGAGGAATTTGCATTTTCATGGTATACGTTATCAATCAATTTGATCACAGAGCCTCATTTACATGAGAACACAACCAGATTAGTTTGTGTGCACATTTTGGTGGTACTTGCTGCTTTTTATGCAATCTGGTCGCGTTATCTTTCGATGGAATCTTCAAGATCTGACATCTCATTATCAACAGTTATAGGCTCGCTAATGTTCAAATTCTAAAGCATGTCAATTCATCAAGATGTGGTAACTGAAGGCGACAGAGAAAGTGTTGAATTTTAAATGATGCCATTGAAAGTTGTTACGACAAAGAGAAATAAAATTTTAATCACAACAGAGAGGATCTTCCCCTGTCAGTGATGTGCAATATGACCCTGCTTCTAGTTGTGTATTAGCCTGACTACGAACCTCTTTGAAAATTTATTGCCTTGCCCTTTGTGGTGGGCTGGAATAAATACAAGCCACATGGAAATGTGTAAACAAAGTGAATATGTACTTAAACATCTGCCATTGGTCAGAATCAACTCCAATAAGTAATAACTGAAGTTAAAGGTGTATGATATGCACCTGAAAGGCTCTTAGTTGACGTTTTGGGGGGAGAAGGGTCTGGGGTCTCTTATTTACTCCTATGAACACTGCGAGAGAAATCCCACCTTTCCCCGAGCACTTGAATTCAGACAATCTGACTACCTGAAGTACCTTCGAATCCTCAATGCGAAATTAATTTATGGCAGTAATAATCACAAATTTGCCATAATTCCGGTGAAGAGATGGGGTGGATTGGGCTTCAAAGCTCTACTGCTCAAGGGTCAAGAGTTGTATTCATTTTATTGTGTATTGGATTCCTTGTCTCATACAGCTCCAACACCCGGCCACCATTTCTACTCATACTCTGTTTATGTTCATTATTATAAGTGGTTTTTCAGATCTATTCAAAGTCAAGCCTAAAGGTAAAATTTGGTGAGTTCACCTGAAACTAAAATGTCTGCCTAAAACAGCGAATCGTTCTGCAATCTGCTTGGAAGCATTGAAATGAAAACAATGTGGCAAAAGACAAATTTATAAAATGGATAAAAATGATAGGGCACAATTTAGAAATGTCAGAGATTATGTCCAAAGTACAACTTTCATGAACAGATAAACTTTCACTTAACCAAAATTTAATAGATAAACTTGGGGTTTAATCTCACAACAACAAGTGGGGTTTATCTACAAAGAGTCAACATGAACATCTCATCAAATGGTTGCCAAATCCTCGCCTTCAATTAGTTTAGAGACAATAGTCAATATTGATTCTGAGAGAGTACAATAGGCGGGCCTGAATGAAGGGGGGCCGGCGAGAAGATGTCAGCGAGTGTACATGCAACCTATCCAAGGAAAGTAATTATCAACGCTCACAAAGAAGCGTACAGAGTCAATATTTGCACACCATGCAAAGCCCTCAAGATTGCATTTCCACAGTTAAACTGACACTATGACGCTAAATATTTGGAGGGGACTTGTGTTTGGGTGTAATTGGCTAGTGCTGGGTAAAAGATGAATTTCAATGACACAAGCTTTCAATGGAATCTCCCGCGGAATCAATGTAAAGTAGACTCATCATTTACAAATTTTAATAAGAGATGACTGATAAAAAAAGATTGGACTTCAGTCGGGTAGGAATTAATCAAAGAGTCTCCCCATACAAATACCCCTCAAAAGACTGGTATTAGCACATTATTGGATCAGCTACACCAGGTAAAAATACAGCCCTAGTAAATTGTGTTTTTCAAAACCCCCTAAATGCAGTCCAGGTTTAAAATGAAGTTAACAACAAGTACAAAAAAAAAATTGGCTGTAGGAAAATATTGTAGATTGAAAAGATTTATGTCTAAGCATATCTTCCCTGCACGGTAGAGAACAAAGAGCAAGCCATCCAGTGTTTTTAGATAGCAGTGTGCCTAGGTAGTGGGTCGGTTAGGACATTCCTTACTCCTATAGGGACAATCAATTTAAACAGGAATTTCTGCTCACGAGTAAATTATATGTTTCACTGCACAAAATGTCTGACATGCATTTTGGATATCACTAAATGAAATGCAAAATTACGTAAGTGAATTAATACATATGACTTTGCATAAAACATGTTACTGTGACAGATTGAAAATTATGAATTTTCATATGAAATAATTTCTATAGGGACTGCTTCTAAAAATGTTTTATCAAATTATTACAGATCATCAAAGTACAAGATGTAACGATTTACCAGGGAGGCATCAGTGATTTCAAACTCGAAGTATTCATGAACGTAATTATAGGCGATCAAATGTTTCTAATTTCCTTTTCAGGACACACCTTATAATCCCGACAAGATTTCACGTTTGTAATACAGGCGATACTTGATCTTTTTTTAATTTCGATTATAACAGACTTGTTTAAGATCTCTGTAATATGACCCATCATTCAAAACATCTAGTTCATGGTAATTTTAAAACTCATAATGTATTTTAAATAGAATAGATGTGTTTACGTTGGAAACAAAACTCGATTTATTAATAAACGGATAATTAATATGAAACCCCATCCATCTTCTAGCTTTCAACAAGCAGTAAAACTAACACTGGAATAAAATTCACTTAACTGACATAAAACTTTCACTTTTATGATAGGTATACAGAGTCTATCAGAGTGCTATTATGAATCAAAGATCGGGGGACACTGTGTCACAAAAACAAATGAAGACGCATTGCAAATTGCCTTCAGCGGACATCTTGTTCCGGCGTTTCATGATCTTTATATGATCAGGTACAAGCTCTTGGGGACATCTTTATACAATAAAATATGACCCGGTCGGACAATAACTCTTTGTGGAAAAAAAGATGTTTTCTGGCATTACGATTCCTATTAATGGCCAACATTAATCAAAATTGATGTTTCTGATCAAAAACCAGGGTGTAATTATTGGGGATATATCTCCTGCCCATTATTTCCAAAGACACAAAACTCTTAATCGTGTTCATTTCCCCCTGACAAATGTTATTCAGTATATGTTTTTAAACTATATTAATGGCAAATCATTAATTTGTTTGACCATATGTCTCATCAGAAACTATCTCCTAATAATCAATTTATGGAAGCATTACTAAAGAATGTTTTAACAGCCCCCTTTTCTTTCATAATAAAACATTTAATATTTTTTCAAATGCACATTAGCACCAGGTATTTGCTTTTACAACAACATGTGACCATACATGTACTGCAACAACAATGTAGAGAATGTGGGTCTGCCTGGGTGTTTAACTAAGGAGAAATAGCCCCAAGAGAAAAATCTGCAACCAATTCTCCAATCCTGCCTCTTTAGTTTGCAGACAGAAAATTTTAATCTGGCTTTTGTCCTGTCCCCTCATGTATTCAGCTGTTGCCTAAATCAACAGTCCAGCTCTATTCAAAGACATTATTCACAAATAAAAAGACACAAATTTTCAACAGATCACTTGTTTTGAAATTTGGGGTTCTTGTTTTATTCTCTGACCAATTGTTTATACAATGGGATGTAGTGGAAAGCTATTGGGGGCTTTGGTATTACTTTAAATAAATCAATATTGATTTGGAGATATGTGAAAAATTATGGATCAGGATGTGCCAAAAAAATTATAAGGGGCTTAAATATAAAGGTATGTGAAAAAACTTAGAGGCTCCCACAAGTGTCAGAGGTGTTTAATGGGCTACGCATTTACTGAAGGCCTTAAACGGTATTAGCTTCCATCTGAAAACACTTTCTCCCCAAATCTTTAAGTGGATATTAAAACATTCAAATTCATTCCCATTAGTGTAAATCCCATTTGCAGGCAGAAGTTCCATGGAGAAATATAGGGAACTGTTTTTGGTTTAAGGAAAACAATGCCTCTTTCACATGTCCCTACCTGAATTAAGTAAAGGAATCGGTGATCAAGGGGATATAAGGGTATCAGATAGCGCAGAGTTTTCATCAACTTAAGCATGGAAAGGATCAGTTTTAATTAATACACAACATCTGTGGTTGCGACCACCAGGTCTTACCCAGATAGGAACAGTTATGAACAGTTACAGAGTCGAGTCTGTGTTCACAGCTAACTTCCGATGTAATCTTCCTACGATCTTACAACTCACAAAGCAGATAATAATCTCCTGGACATGATTCTTTGTCAGATTAAAATCATTGTCCGAATCACCATGATTACCCATAACAAATCATTTAACTAACAAGCAAAAAATAAATAACAGGGAGAAATCTTCACACCAAAACAGAGCCTAAGGGGAAGTAACTTTGTCGAGTGGTTCAAAAAATCAAAGGAAACATTGATCCCGTGATCAATAAGAAACAATTAACTGCAATTAATCAGATTTACAATAGTAAGGGAAATTAACAATGCCTACATAAAGGACGAGATGCCTGAAGCATAAATAAAACTAAGGTCCAAATGAATAAGATTCAAATAAATTTGGGAATTTATTTTTGTTTTTTTTTCCTTTATACAATGACTTTATACCAATCAGAAAGTCTTAAAAAAGAGAGAGAAAAGATGGTAGCGGTACTATTTATGCGAGTGCAGAGTGAGGAGTTGACAGTTTAGATGACTTCATTAGCACATCAAAGTGCCAGATCTTGGTATGACTGGAGGCTACAAGACGGAAATTACAGGTATTGTTTTAGACGAATGTCAATGGAGCGAAAACACTTCAGACCATGGTCTAGTGATGAAACTGTCACTTAAAAAAAACCCTGAACATTCCCATGTTATCTAGAAGAAGGTTTATGTTTGGACAGCAAGCTTTTGGGAGATGTCAGGGGTCTTCCCATGTTGTTCAATTGTCTTATCACAGAACTAACCCAGGTCCCTACACAACCCAACCTTTCCTTGTGATTCACTACTGTGTTAATTGAAAAAATCCTGCCTATTGAAAACCTGTGAAAAGTAAATGTTTTTCTTAGCATTTGCTGAATAGAGTAGAATTTTCTAAATATATACACCAAATTCCGGGCCCTGCTTTAGCTGTCAGTCTGGATTGGGATTTCATAGAAAGACGCAATTATATGGCACCGAATTCCTTTATGTCGTTTAATCTAAATTAAAATCTTCCATTAAAGAAATCTTAGACTTGTCAAAATCAGACATATGTTACTTACGTGTGTAATAAACTCCATTAATAGTGCTATATTTTCAAAAGATTTACATCAATATCCATTTGATTTAGTTACCAATTTCTAAATATCCTTTAATTGGTGATCAATTCTATTTTTTACTAATGTACATTTTTGAACACAAATATGTTGTGGTTTTAAGTAAATGTTGCATTTCTTACAATTCTAATTGCCATTTTAGAAAAAAAAATGTTTCTATCTCAATATCTCTACCAATTGAGGTATTTTATGTACACTGCAAGTTCCTATCTCGGTTCATCTCCATTAAAACTGTCAATTTAGGGGGGATAAATTTTTGTGTTTTACAAATTCTTTCTTTAAAAAAAAATAACTTGGTAGTGATAGCCGCTAAATGAAAAAAGGAGTGCTGGTTTAAGAAATAAGGTATCAGAAAAATATTTGGGTGCACCGAACCCACCAACACGAAGCGAACAAGACAGACAGCTGATGATATTTCCTGAAGGGGGAGGTTGTGATTAGCCATTAAACAAAATTAACCAAATATTCTGATAGCATCAACCAGGGGCCTCCGCTCTTCTCCTTTAAGTCATAAAAATGTGGGGGTAATATTAAGGCCATGATCAAACAGCCAATGATGAAAAAAAAAATAATCAAATTCTAATGAAAACTTACGCTGTTTATATAAGATCTGTATTTGAGATTGTTATTTTTTCATCATAAAAGAAATTGAGAGGGTTTTATTTTACAATGAAAAAAAAAATTAATTTTCTCAATTTTCAAAGCAGTTAATATTTGATAAATGTATTTTTGATTATACACTTCTTTATTAATCTGAAAAATATCTTCCTATTTTCTATAAAACATCGGATTTTCATTTCATTTTTCGTCAGACAACAGGTATCTATTTCAGGTGATTATAAATGTTCAAAGAAATAATAATTTCAGTCAAATTAAGACCTAATGTTACTGGCCACAGTTAAAGGTAGTTAAACTTGAAACACGAGCTGTCAAGCAATTTTAGTCGCGCTGTCCCGTCCCTGAAATCCAAAGCGGCACTTTTCCTAGATTTTATCAGGCGCGGGTTGAAATTACACCGAAAAAGAATTGTACTTACATAGGGTTAGAAGAATTCCAGTATAAAGGGGGTAGTCTTTTCCCCCCACTGTCCGTGTCCACTACAGATACCATGCACATAGCCAAAGGTAAAAATAAACACAGGTACTGGACAACACACGGCATGTTACGGCCAACAATTCGTCTGAAAAGCCTCAGAATCATGGCTAATTAATCTTATCTTCATTAAAATCCTCATCTCACATGCCGATTACAGTCAAGATCACATGTCAAAAATTTGCCTTTAACCGTTTTTAGTAGAAAGAGCAAAATATTCACAACTCTCTTGCGTACACTCGCAATGCCATCCACTGTGTAGAGTTTCAATAAAATGTACACAAAGTGCTATGAATAGAGATCTCGGTCACGTGATCAATCACAGCGGGGTACTCCGAGAGGAGAAACGCTCAGGTGTGTCAAGTCAGGTAATTAGAGGAAATGCATAATGAAAAGTAAATTATAAGTAGTGCTTACGATTAAAAACACAATAATAACTGAGTTAGATCCGACACGACCATTGGAGAACTGAGGTTAACGATCTTTAAAAAGGCTACAAGAATTTTTTTATTCCCGTCAATGAGGCTACGTAGTCTCCCGAAAATATTAGCCATGATTTGATATAACACCAAAAATCCATTAGCTATGACAGAAATATTAATATTTTTCCTTTCTTAGTCGTAAATAAACAAAGCTGAGATTACTTTACAGCAGGTAGAAATGATAAATACATTAATAAATTTATTACTTTTCAGGGCAATAGAAATTTTTTAGAATATTAAAATAATTTTTGACTGATTCATCTTAATTAATACTTCTTTCTCAGAAATTTAAGATTTGAGAGTTCGGCCGGAGGTGCACATAAATCAGGCTTGTAGAGGAGTGTGTCTGGGTCTTTGTTATTATTTTCTTAGCTTTGCATGCAAATAAACATTTTACACACCGCGCGGGTTAGATGATGAGGGGTTTAAATGGAGGTCATCACGGAATGATGTCGGGTGTGCAGTGAAATAGGACAGTGCATCGTGAATCTTTGATATAACAGATAAATATGCCTGGTTGAGCTTTTTTTTTTGTAAGAATTGGAATCATCATGGCATTATCCTATTATCTGGACAAGAATCGACTCGGTTGCAATATTGCATGTTAGACCTATCGTGCATTCATAATAGGCAAATGGTGAAGGTCCCATTGATTTTGTGAAATTCGAGAAAAAATAGATAATTGTTCAATAGTTGTCTTATACTGTATTATTTTGTGAAAATCTGAATTTAAAGACAAAATTTATTTATTTTAAGTATAAAAATAAATTTATCTTATATTTAATAAAACAGTTTAAAAGTTAAACAGTAATTGATCTAGTTTAATTATTTTTTCTTTTTGAAAAATATCTAGACTTTTAAATAAAATTTGAAGTTTGTGGAAAATTATAACATATTTTGTAATTTTGATATTAATTTCTTTAAAAAAAAAATACCAACTTGTTAACCTTAGAGAACTGTCAGTGAAATGGTTTACTGTCATAATATTAAAAAGTAAATGAATATTGGTCCATCTATTTCTGGTGTTATCATTGACTCTCTTTGACACGCTATTGGAGAACGTACTCAGAGGTGTGAATATTTATGAGGCGAGATATGGGCGTGTTTGTGTAGGACTGTGATTTTACTGATAAGATGCACTAGTTATTGCCATGCACTGCACCATCTTGGTCTTTATTTCATCACCTTTCAATTTACTGTATCTTTTAAAATTAAAAAAAAAACACAGGGTAATTATTGTGTTTATTAAAGGGTATATAGAATTTAATGATAAGTTATTATCAAGTTGAGTTACCAAGTGAGCTGAAATTGGTTGTGGATGATGTTGAGCTACCAAGCGAGCTGAAACTGGTTCAGGATTATGTTGAACTAAGTGAGCAAAAATCTGTAAAAGGATTGGGGCAAGTGGTGCATGTTAATTTGAACCGGTACCATGAAAGTTAAGAAAAAATTGCAGAATCCAAGGACATGAATTATGAATACTGAACCACAGATATGATTTTGAAATGAGAGTAAATGATGAAAATGATTCATAATGCATAACCTTGGCCAAAATTCTTTCATGTATCAGAAATGAGAGTAGTTAATTTGGATTTATTGAGTGTCAAATTGAAATGCATTGCTCCTCTTTGGAACTCTTGGTGGTTGCTGAATTTCTGTAGCCCTGCTCCGTAATACCGACCCTGATCTAATAATCCGGTCTCGCGGGTTTCTGGGGTTTTCTGGATGAGGGAAACATTGAAACTTTGCACCATCCCCGATTGAAACAAAATCTAAATCAATGTTCTATCATTACTTTATCCTCTGTCATTGCCAAGATTTGATTGAATTTTAGTTAAGATACCTAGAGTCACGGTCAATATAATGTGCCTTGCCTTTTTGGAGGGTGGGGAACGGTCAATTAGTCGATTAAAGTTCGCTAATATACCGATACAAAAGTTTGCTAGTTTTCTGTAAAATTCCAGTAATGTACTGTGTTAAAAGAAAATTACCCTTGTAATTTGAATAGCTGATGTGATGGCTTAAATAATGAAGTAGATGGATGCTCCATCTGTAACAAACTTTAATCCTGCTCTGATTTAACAATGAATGGTCTATTTTTTTCTGAGTTTGATTTTCTTTCAAGAAGAGACAAATGAGGACACATTTTCACACTATTAATGTATGTCCAATTTTTCTTCATACATAAAATCAATACACATATACATTGTTACAAGATGCTTTTAGATGACATTCTTCCTGTAATTCAATTTTGCCAGCCCCTTAAAAAAATATCCTTGGGGTAAATAATTGTTATTTAATAAAAACGGATGTTAATGGATCGGCAGATAGGGTTGTCATATACAGCTTCTATCACTATAAACATTAGTTATCGTATCTCAGGCCTCCAAGCGGAGAGTCTCGCTCTGACAGGGAGAGATGGCTTGCCATACCCGTGAAGTTGCTATCAGTACACCCCCATTATCATATCAAATTCGGACAGCGTTTTCTTTGTAGAAGAGTCACTTTACAAACTTTGATTGAGAGTTATGACCAGAATTCTTGCACCTGAAAAACGTGCATCCGTCTTCCACGGGATATCATGTTCTTCTTCATGATAATTTTTCAAAAGAGTTCTTTTTTCATATTCTTTTAGAAAACTCCTGTGTACATCTGTGATGAAATGGAGTTCAGCTGTTAAAGTATAATATATATTAAATAAGTATCATCTATTAAAAAGGGTTTAACATTTTGAGTTTGCACACATACTTGAGTTTGTGTGATTTATGTTCACCTACATTTTTATCAAAGACCCTGACCCTTTATTGCTTTTAAGACTTAACAGATAATATTGATGCAATCCTTATATTATTAAAAGAAAATCCCATCATGCATTCAGGATGCAACGGACAACCTATCTGATATGGGGGTATTGTTATCACTGAGTTTTTATTCAACATTGTGATAAATTACACCCAAAACACATCTGGTGTCTGCCAAACAGACATCATAGAACCCTCACAGAAACGTTGTAATTGTACTGATCTATACAACCCGATAGTGCAAAGATTTTCCGGTTCACTTAGATAGCCTGAATTTCTTCTCATCCATTTCAGACCTATAAACCAAGCCCATCAGGTAGTAAATTTGTTAACAGAAAGTACTTTTACAAAAACAAAGCAGCAAGAAAGCAATAAGGAAGCTGGTGTACTGGTATAATATGGCCATTGGGAGCCATCAGCCAGCCTCCCCCTCCTAAATCTGATCCATCTATACTTAGGCAATATATCAACATCCACTTAGCACACACTGACCACCGGAGCTGACAAGGATCAGCCTCGGCATCCATAGGTCACCGTAGCCATGTCAGAGCTCACCGGTCCTTACTGACCTGACACCTCAGACATCAGTACTCTACTAATTGGCAAACAAGAGGTGTTGTTATTACAGCATGGTGAGACTGATAATGGCCACGGTGGGGGTCCAATAAACAGCTCACTGACCAGACTGATTGATATCACTTAGCTTGGCAAAGCTGTCATAATGCAATAATGCACCACCGTGGTATGGGGAGATCAGAGCTTTTTTTTCCTGCATGCCAGTTAATGAAAGTAGACACACACCCAATCTTTTTTTTTATATGTTATATAAAAGAGCAAGGACGGCTATACCTGTATTTGAATATCAACATAAAGTGACAGCTCTGTCACTTGACTTCATTTTAATTAAATCCATGTCATGTTTCTTCTTGGGGTCTTTTAAAAATCAAGCCCTCAAATTTGTTTTCAAAAGTGGCAATTCAACGGTGTACAAAGCCCGTCTTTAGTCCAGAAGATGTCGAGAAAAGTCTGGTTTTTTCAGACTTGAATTCAGGAAGCGTTTGAGATTGATGGCCAATGCTATGCCACAGGTTTAAGGTTTTGTGTATATTAAGTTGTGCATCACCTCCTTTTGCATTCAGGTACACTTTTTTTGTCAACCATCAGGTGCAGGGTTTTTTTGACATGTATTTCAAGTTCCTTGTAGAATGCATTTTTAGGTGTTTTGGTGAATGCATGCCCATTTGACATCATCTCAAAATAAAAGGACCTGGTCTCATATCCCAAACATTGGCCTCTGAAGAAAAACCAGGGTCACCGAGGACAGAATTCGATTAATTTTCACATAACTACAAGTTGAATAAGAGGCATATTTTCTATAATCCTTAGATTCGTAGGTGCACAGGGCTTAAGAAGCTTGGCCCTATCCCTCAGCCTTTGTATATATTTTAATGAGTCAAAAAGTTATGAATATCATATTCCAGTTTTGTTGTGTTTAGTTTCTAACACCTGTAATCATTTCATTTTGTTTGCAATTGATAGAAAAATGTCTTAAGTATTTAAATTCTCCAACATGATGGAAATCTAATTAATTTTTCTTTTACTGGACTGAATAAAGTCAGCTGCATTAAGTTTGAAGTTTTTCCATGGACTGAGAAGATCAGGGCGAGGAGTCACAATGTAGGGGACAGATGAGAAAGAGGCTAATAAGGAATCAAGATGACTATCGAGTTCCCATACAGCAACGAAATATCTCAACCAAATCGGAAATCTTTCTACTCAGGATGCTGCTCAAAAGATTACCAATGAATACAGTGTAGTCTAGGTTTTATTTACGCCCCGAAATGTCAAAGGATGCCTACCACCTGACGTGCGAGACATAATATTTAAACAAATAGATCGGAGGCGACACAATACCTAGTTACATTGGTAGAAATCTGGGTCCTTAGTATGTTTTCTGTTTGAAGATTCATATAATTTTATAAGATTAAAAAAAAGGCTATGCTTTTGCATTCAAGGCGTGTCTGCGTTTAAGATTGAAATGCTGCAGGGAGAAACAGACATCATTAAAACCCTGTAACAATTTTCTGCCAGTTGATAGAAATTAATTCCTTTTGATCATTCAAGTATGTAAATTTTATTTCCATTGCAAGAAAAGGATTTACCTCTTTTTATGATGATTACAGCTTTCAATTTGGTTCAAAAGGCAGTGATGCAATGATCATCTGCACACAGACAAAAAATGAACATTTGAAGAAAGATGTGAAAAGATGGTTAGGTGATGATTGCGAATAGAAAAAGCCGACACCTATGGGGGCCTCTGTTAATTTTTTGTCTAATTGATGAGACGTAAACATGGTGTCTTCTCTCAATGCCTATCTGTTTATTTTCACACTTTGTTGTTGTTTGGAATCCCCAACACTTCACTGTAAACAAACCCAGTCACAGTGGACAATAGTGTTTATGAGTGGTCCAGTAACATCGGTGTTTATGAGATGACCGCAGGGCAACATTAAGGAGCATAAAGATGGGACTGACCTCTTCAATTCTTGATAATGACTTTACGACAGCTTGAAGATTTTAGCTTTGACAATTTTCCGAGGGTATTGTCACCTTTTCTTGGTCAGGTGCTTGTATTTGAAGCAGTATCCCAATTATCTGAAGGGCTTTTCATAAACCCTCAATTTTTAAAAGCAGGGGTGCCAAAAATTAAAGTTCCCAGTCATTATGATAATGATTGACTGAAAATGAAATGTAAAGAATAAAGACGTATTGAATGAGTGAAATGTGTTTGATTTAATATTGTAACTTATCACAGCTTTGGAGATGGATATTTAATTGCGATTTAGGTAATTCCACCATTTGAATGGATCACATGTCTGCCAAATCCACCATTGACTAAGTGGTAGACTGGCTCCGTTATGCAGTTCAACATCTATTGTACATTGCAGACTTTTGCAATTAGCAAAAGGCTGTAAAGTCTTTAAAAGTGGGCCTTTTATATTGAACTGATTAATGTGGTGTGTACATTTCTTAATACACGTAAATGAAACTGAATTTATGGTGTTCTGATACTTAAATGTTGCTTGGGACCCAATTGTTTTCACCTTTTTTATAGGCACAAAAAAAATCTGATCTTCTCAAAAGCAATGGTTCTATTCTATTGCTATACTGTTCACATAGATTTCGGTCAGAATACCAAACTGCAGCAGTAAGTAGTGACTAAGAAGAAATACTAACACGTGGCCAACAAGGGTTAATCACTAAATGAACCTGTTCTGACTTTCAGTAAAATGTAGATACCGCTTGGTTGTAAAAATGTAGCCAATCTTCCAGTACAATACATTTAGTACTGGATTAACACTATAGCTTGGACTATATGTGTTACAGACAATTGGCCTTAGGTTCTTACATTCTTTAAACCTATATACTTCATTGAACAAAGGTTTTACAACTCTTTCTTTCTTTTGCTACCCTCATGGTCTTAGCCTAAATTAGAATGCTGGGTAATTACGATTGGTATGTTCTCCCAGGTTTGGCTGCTGCAGTATTACTGCTAAGGATTCTGGGACAGTTTTGTGACGACAGCGAGTCTGACGGTTGTTGGAGACCGAGGGGCTCCCAGATGCCAGAAAGGTCTGTAGCCATTACAATGAAGAGCTCCCCAAAATGTCAAACTTACTTACAATGAAATTACACTGATAAGACTCACTAAACTAATCAGTCCTCATGTTCTTTCGATAAGAAGAGTCGCTATTCTAATAGATCACTTTTAATTTGAAACGGAAGATTTGTTACCACTATCTGACTCATATTGTTGAAAGGAAGAGACATGCAAGGCTAAAAGGTATTTGAATTCCTGAATAAAAAGGATTTTCAGGAGCAGATGTAAGAATGTTAAAAGGTACAGTGAAATAAACACAGTGAGATTAAAGATCTATAAACCTTTACGTATATCTATATTCTTCACTGAAACTGATTTAGCATGGTACTAACTGTAATGATACAATTAAAACACTTTCACGTATTTCACAAAAATGTGGTCAACATCAGTATATACAATGTATACATGTACGTGTATTGCAACAAATTTAGGTCAAAATAGCCAAGTGTCAGTTTCTTAACTCTATTGGTTATGGAATTATAGACGTATCAAAACTTTAATGATCACCACATAATGATTATCTCTTGTCATCGTCAAATATTCAATAAGTTAGAAAGCTTTCACAGGATGAATGACCATCTTTAAGTCCTCCTTAAAGATAGCTTAAAGGTGTTTAAAGGTAGCTTAAAGACGATCTTTAAGCCACCTTTAAGCTACCTTTAAGCTACCTTTAAGCTATATGCATTGCTTAAAGGTGGCTTAAAGAAAGAGTAAAGATGGCTTAAAGGCAGCTTAAAGACTATCTTTAAGTCACCTTTAAGCCACCTTTAAGGACAACTTATAGGTCCTTAATGTCCAAACTTCTTTAAGCCACCTTTAGCCACCTTTAAGCTACCTTTAAGCCACCTTTAAGCCATTAAAAAAAAAATTAATTCAATGTTGTGCTTAATTTCCAACAAAATGTATTAACTTTATGAAAGAAAAGGTATTAAAACGGTTTTTGCTCTAGAAAGAAAAATGAAAAAAAAAACCAAAAAACGGCCACGGCGAGAATTGAACCCGGGACCCTTAGTTTACTAGCATTACCACACATCCTCTGAGCCACGGCAACTTACATATATATGAGCGTATTTATATCCTATATATCAGTTGATATTGAATCACTGTATTGAATGTGTTTACTTGAAAAGATTTTGACAAACCATTCAGTTTGTAACAATCAATTATATCTAATTTATAAATTACATGCATGCATGTATTAAGAATGAAATACGGAACTTGGTCTTCAGTGAACAAAAATATATTATACCTAAATGGAAACCGTTAGGTTCACTATAGTAGGCTTTCTGACATGTAGTTAATAAATTTAAACCGAGTAGATATACGTTCATCTTATTTATAGCTATAAAAATGTAAGAAAGAAAATGAAATCATTTCTTTTATTAAATGCATTGATACTATTAGGGTATTTGTTCAATTTCCCGCAATTTCCAGGTTTTCATGATCGCGGCGCCGTTCCAATATGTTTAAATATTTACATGTAATTGTATGTACATGATTTATAAACTATCAATTCTATAACAAACAAAATTACCAATTACCGGTGACGTATTTACTGCATTTTGCAATTGCAAATGACTTGTACATACAATCGTATGATGTGCCAGGCCGGGTATATTTGACATATTTACCCTTATACATATATTTAAATAATCAACCCCTATTTATGATCACCGGTACATTAATTAATTAGCCTCAAGATTTTACTCTTACATACATGTATCGTTAATTTATAGACGTAACATCTTTGAAACCCAGAGCTAGGAAATAATACTTTGAAAATGAATTACAAATGTAAATTAACTTTTATTCACTAGACTTATCGTATACTCGTACATACTAAAATTCAACGCCTTTAGAAACCCTGACGTACACCTAGGCACACGACACACCTGTTGTGTATATCTTGTATATTCTGTGTTAGTTCCAGGGGTTTTTTAAGTTGGACAAACAATAGACTTTAATTAGATATACACAAACATGCACCTGGGCACACGACACAACTGTTGTGTATATCTTGTATATTCTGTGTTAGTTCCAGGGGTTTTCTTAAGTTGTACAAACAATAGACTCTAATTAGATATACACAAACGAACAAAACTATGTCTAGACAAACAAAGCAGTAATATCCTGCCCTAACATGTATCTAGCAGATCTAGAGTTAGAAATAATGAAAATTGAAAAAAAAAATACAAACCTTAAACCGATTAACAAATTAAATCATGCATTTTTGGTTCATTATCTTTATTTTGTTTAATAACCGGATGAACTGAGAGAGAGAGAGAGAGAGAGAGAGAGAGAGAGAGAGAGAGAGAGAGATTTTTCACCGATTAATTTATAATAGGAAACAAACATACTATAATTAGTTTTATGCACATATTAAGATACAGAGACTGCGCTCATCCCTACAATAATTTTGAAACCCCCAAAAAATTATAAAGAATTTTATAACGGCAATCTGTGTCCATCAGAGCGGTGCTGATGATAGCGATCTGTGTTTAATGGAGCGACGATTAAAACCGCCTGGAACACCCCCCCCCCCTTCCTTGGAAATTATATTATCACTCGGATGACCCCCTTCCATCTCTATAAAAGAGCTTTTGCATTTAATATATGTGTTTATTGTTCAGCTTGATCAATATTGACTTAAAGGCCACTTAAAGACAGTGTAAAGGCAGTGTAAAGAGAGCGTAAATGCCACTTAAAGATGCTTAAAGGTGGCTTAAAGAAGTTTGGACATTAAGGACCTATAAGCACTTGCTTAAAGGTGACTTAAAGGCGGCTTAAAGGTCGTATAGCCTTTAAGCTCCTTTAAGTCACCTTTAAGCCACCTTTAAGGACTTGCTTAAAGGTGGTTTTTCGTCCTGTGTTTGAACAGAGCCTGTTGGAACACCATAAGATTATGCAAGTAAAATGAACCTCCACAAAGGAAGTCCTCTGCGGAATGATGGCGAATACAGCGGGAATCCCTAAACCTGTGATTATCTGTTGCATAATTCGGCAAAATCACAAGGATTTCATGGATTTCAAGTGTGAATTATCCAAGGTATCAATTATCCCCCTTTGTAATGATACCTGTAGTTCCTTGCTATAGCATTCCTCTCTGTTTTTGTGTTTCTGCAGGTAACAGTCAATCAGTCATCTCCTGATACAGCTACTGCTACAAGACCTGTCAGCATGGTGTTCAATCAGACTTTTTATCATAATTAACCTTTTCTGACCATCAATTGACCAAAGACTTCCAATAATATTTTTGGTTTGATATTCTATTTTTTTTACATTTCATCTGTTTAAAAATCTACAGTAATTATTTTATCTAAAGTGATGTCATTAGATAACACACCATTCAATCCACAAGAGCAAGTTACTCGTTTGATAATAGGAATCTGAAATGCCTGCCCTGGCTGGTCAACAATCTCCAGAGATATGGTTTGGATCAGAAGCAAAGTTTTTGACACCTGACATTTCGCCTGATATACCTGTAAACTTTTACTGAGGTGATGCAGGTTTTCACCAGACAAACTGACAGGATGCTGTGAAGAAACTGGAATTTTTAGACATATTAGCCTTCCTTAATCTTTGTAAAATGTTTATCTTCCTATTCCAAAGAATGTCCAGACATGATAACTGTTAATTGGCTGTCGGCCTGCTATAATAGAATGTTCAGTCTAACTGGACTGGATGCCAACAGCACTTATCTAATGTACATCAATAAAATAACAGACAGAATATTTCCAAAAAATTGTTGAAATTTTAAAGCAGTATTTTCGTTACTCTATGAGGAGAAAAGCTGATGAAAGAACCAAATTGAGCTTCATTTCAACGCAATGGAAAAAACTGTCCTGATCATAACATTTGGAAAATGTCTCCCTTGTCGACCAATTCCTGGAATTGGTGCCATTTTTCTGATTGATTTGTCAGGTATTTCAAAATGGTCAATCCCTCCCCCATTCTATTTCCCTAATGAAAAGAGAACTTTTTGCAGTAAATTGATCACAGAATTAGATATTAAGCTACATTAAGGCTGCAAGCTGCGTTATATGGCACGAAATATGGAAAATGCATATCATAATTCAGTGGCTTTCACTTAAAATATGACAGATTTGTAAAACAACTTGAGCAATTCCATTCTGTGAAACATTCTCTAAATTTTCAATTAGGAGGGATAATTGCATATTTGATTTCATTTTCCATGGAATAATAACAAGTAGAGCTGTTGATTGGAAATAGTTACCATAGGGCCGAGAAGAGCCTCTGGATTTATTTTCATTTCTTAATTTGTCAGACTCAAATCTAAGTGTCTTCCCAAATTCCTTAGTTTGTCATTTGCACTCTAATAATATAATACTGATCACAAAAGTAATTGAAAATGGACTCGGACCATCTGAGTCACTTGAAACTTCTATCAAGAAAATTAGAAATTCACAAATCTGGTCTGGAATATTAAGTGAAAAGCTGTGTTTGCTTTCTGCCTCAAAGCATCCGTCTTGTTCAATTGTTCATTTGTTTTTAATGACCAGGAATTTATTGTCTTTGAGACACACACTGTTTCTAAAAACACATGAACATGCATGTAACAACTTATAAATGTAAAAAGTACACCTTCAAAAGGAGTACATTGTACCAGTAAAAAAAAACCCTGCAGATCCCTAAAATGAGAACATTTTTATTTGAGAGTTGTCAATCCTTGATGAGAGATGGACAACATTGAGTTGTTTTTTTGTTTTTTGTTTGTTTTTGTATTTGTTTTGATCTCTGACATGTATCTGAAGGAAAATCCAACAAAAACATACAACCATCAATTCTTGTATTATCAATTTCCCTCTGAAAACCATTTCTTCTATTCTGATTAAGCTCTGCATCTTTTCAATTTTTGATATTAATTTAATTTTAAAAAATAACAGGCAATGAAAATTATTGAAATTTATGAAACCGGCATAAAACCAAAGTCACACCTAACAGTGAACAATTGCTGCAGGAAGAGGTGAGTTTTCCATTACAATGGCTTTCCTCAAAGTCATAAATCATAAATTTGAGATGTTACATCACACCACCTCCATAGCGACCACCGAAAAACCTGCGTTACTCGACCCGTCCTCTCCAATATATCAGATTAAAAATCATCCTAATGGAAATACGTGCTAATTGCGTGAAAACAAAACAGTTACAGCAGAAAAATCATCTACAGCGCCGCGGAATGGAATTAGTCTCTTAATACCAAAATTAACACTTTTCCAATTCTTTCCATATAAATACTTAAGTTTGAATTGATTTCTCATTTACTTAGATTAACAAATGGAAATGAATCACAGTAAATATACTTAATCTAATAATTGCATTCTGATTTCTTTTTCTAAATTAATGAATATCTATAATGGTTTCTACTTGAATATCGTGCTTCATAAAAGTCTATAGAATAAAATTCCCATGTTTCAACTCTGAAAAAAATTTATTTGATTTGAGGTTTAATGCTTCAACTGTGACAAGAACAAACTCCCTGCACTTGGTCACAATCAAACAGAAATCATGAGGGTGCCAGTCGCCTGGAATTAACGCTAAATATTCTACAATTGAAGATGCTGGCATATAAAAACATGCAAAAAATCCATACTACATGTAGCTAGCTTATTGCATATATAGAAAAAGGACCTCCCTTGATTTGTGATTAGATATGATATTTATTTCTGTTTTGTGATTTTTATTCCCCCGCTAGCCTTGTTTCCAGTAATTTCAAGTGCAGAGTATATGAGAACACAGGCATAAAAAAACAACAATCCCTTTATATGACTTTATTGTCATTCAGGTAAACAGATTAAGGTAAACAGTGAAATAAAAATATTCTATATTTGTAATAAAATATTAATTTAATAATCTGATAATTTTAACAAATAATGGAAAACTTTACTATGTGTATGCTCATCCAAGTGCTCTGTATCTTTTGAAACAAGAACTTGATCACACATGACAAAATTAATTTGGCAACATGCAGTCAAGACGTTACATTTGCTGATTACGCAAGCAATAACCTGACCAGCATATTTATTTTTAACCAGAATTCATCACCTCTCATGAGTGGCGGGGATCTAGTTAGTGTGGATCTTATCACATGGCACTTGGATTACCCACATTACCAATCAGAAATAAGATAAGAAACAAATTGCTGCATGTCAAAAAGTACAGCCTCAAGAAACTTTTCTTCCAGTGCTTATACAAATGCTCCCTCTCATTTTGTTTTTCAAAAATATTAACATATACTGTAGATTCCAAATTAAATTACAGGAAATAAAATCTACATAGAACTGCAAGAAACTCCCATCACAGATTCTAAAATCTCACTTTCGTTTCTTTATAGAGGTATACTACATGTATATGGAATTATTCTAAAACTCCAGAGCATGCGAATCTGTGTTCTTAATATGCTTTGATTCAAAGTAGTGGGATCATGGAATTAAGTACTCGCATAAAATAAGGAATCTACATTAAATCTTACTGGTGGACTATTTGGGGGGGGGGGGGGGTGACAGTAATTTAACCTTTAAAACTCTGCAATTGGAGTTGAAGGTTCATGGTTATTTAACACTGTCTTACTTCCGATAAAAGCTCACTGCTTCAGACAATAAAACCCCATCTCTTTCTACAGGGAAATTCATTCTCATTTGGTCGACATGGAGTTTTGTGTGCTCTGCCTTGATAAAGTTCAATTAAAGAGGATCACTTCAAAAAGTCCTAAAAATGGAAGTCAACTGCCAGTCCATCTTGATTTGAGGTCGTTAAACTTCAGAAACGGACTTGTTTATCCTCATTTGTATGCATCATCTCAAATTGAAGATAATCACAACAGAGGCAATATCTGTATGGATTTAACATTATTTATACTTTTCTTGACATTTTTCATTCTGCATTTATACCGAATTTGGGCTGCAACTGTATTACAAAAAGACAGATAGCCACGCATACAAATGTATAAGAAAGCATTTAGTTTAAATGCAAGTAAACTTCAGAAGTATATTGATTTATTATATAATTCGCATTCATAATTCCAACAAGTGAATGTTATCATTTTCTGTTGAATTCACCGATTTTCAAAAACAAAACAACCACAATGATGTTACACTTGAGAGAGATGAGTTCGTAGACAACAATGGCAGTGCGAATTCCATCCTTCCCATCATTCCCTGGGGCCACGATCTCATTTTACATTACCTGACACAACCTGTGTACGGTCCTATTTCTTTTACCTATGTTCTATAGTTACTAATAAGGGGCCCCTTTTCACGCTGCCTGGAGATTAATGAGATGGACTTTATTGAGCAGGTGTGCGTTTTATAAACACACAATGATCACAAGGATATCGAATACTGCACCATGTGGCGTCTCATCACGATGACAATCCTCGCCCAACAGTGGCACCCGGATACTCAAAGGAAAATCTCAAAGAAAACCTATCTAGTTTGATATTTTATTTTTCAAACCAAGGCCTGCACACTATTTTGAGCATTTCTTGAAGTCAGAATCTGAAAAGGGGAATTAAGTTCTCATATACATGGAAAATGTTTATTCAAATTACAAAGAACTAAATCCGTTTTTCGTATGATCATTTTCAAAATATATATTTCAATATCAGAGCTACTCCTTCAACTATAATAATGAGATTTCTTACAAAGTTGCATGATTGTTTGCTCATCTGAATATGAACAATTCTTCGATGAAATGATCTCACTGCATCTCATCAAATTTTCTAATTATCAGGCATGAGGGGTGAAGATTTTCCTTTTATATTTGATCACGGCCACACACTGTTTTCATCAACATGCTTTAAATGGTTTTTCGTTTCAAACATGTCCAGCCATTTTTTGTAGCCTCTGCTGAATGATGACCAGTGAGGTGTGAAGAGCGGGGAGAAGTTGTTTGATCGGCGTGTCTGACGGGCTTAAAAAGGACAAAGAGTGGACAGTCGGGGTCAAAGCACCAACTTGTCAAGGGAGGCAACTTCTCCACTGCTTCTTCGTGGGTATGAAATTAGAAAAATTAGCACATTCAGTGATTGCTTGCCCAGATAAACTAATAATGACCAAATTAGTGAAAACACTTGAAATGAACTAACTGATTGACTACAGGCGTTATTGTCCGAAATCTCCCCTAATCTCGCCTTGAGACTGGCACTGGAAGGAGATGAGTTCGGCTAAGACATCAAACTCTTGTACCAAATCTCCGAGTGATAGATTGGAGGCTTTGTAGTCCATGACTGGAATACTGAAAGCAACTTCTACTGATGCATTTTGCTGCTGTGTTTATCTTTAAGTTTCTTATAAAAAAAAGTATTTCAAAGACTTTAACCTTTTACTCTTATAATCTGAGAAACCCTGAGTCCAGACATATTAGCTGTAAAAAGACTGCATCCTTTGATCTAAAATCTACAGAAACCTGATGGCTCCCTTGCCTTGAACAGTGTATGTAAAAGCTACATTACACAATACTCAACTACTTGAGTGTCAGCCGAGACACGGTACCAGAACAACCTCACAAAGCCGCTGAGAGACTCCAGAGGCGGCCAAAAACTTTTGTCTGCAGAATGTCATGTAAGCCGGGGTGTATGCTTCATCTAATTTTCTGCTCTAGAAACTGCATCAACCTGGAGATGATATCGGACCAGAGGAGTCAGAGGGGATCTGAGAAAATCACTAAAAATTACCTAAAAGTTCAACATTTCTTGACTTATGTTTCGATTGCAATCATCCATTGGCAATTGAAAGTGCCTCCCCTTTCAGAATTGAAAAGAAACGAATATGAAATCTTATTCTTTAAGGAGATGCACTTACAGCCACCATGTCAGTGTCTTGTAAACACCTTAAAAAGGGCTATATGTCACAGTTCAGCACCTAATTCCTGAGAAAAAAATTCTTGATATTGAGCGCTCCTCAGCTGGATCTAATACGGGTATATCAAGCCGCTATCTAATGCAGGGCGAAACTCAACACCTTTTTACCCTGCCGATGACTCTGGCTTTGAAAAGTTTCAAAACACTTATCTTTCTATGCTATCAACTTAAGCTGGGGCAAAAATTGCAAGGTTGGGTACCTCTTTTCCAGTGGATTTGATCATATTGGGTTTTTGAATAAAACAACGTAATGATGGATGGGTTTTGGTTAGGGACGTACCTCGGGATTTAGTATTGTGGGTGGTATATGCTTTTTATGAGCGGTTTTAACATTTTACCTCCTGTTAGAAAGAAATTAGCTTTTCATCTCACTTTCTATATGCTAGCTTGAAATTTCAGCAGCTTTGCTCAAATGTGGGTTTTTTTTCCACCCAGAAGCTCTGAACAATCTTCTCTTATTTTTTGCCACACTACTGAACAATTTTAATCCCTGCTATTTTGCAACCTGTATGAAATCATAAACTTCTCAAAGAAATGGGAGTTTTATTTTTACTTGAAATGGGAGGACAAGAATTTAAATAAAGCTTATTTTCTAAAGAATTTCTTGATTAAAGCTGACCAAGAGAGTCCTCTTCCCTCAGACATTAAGAATGCACATTTTGATCCCGACAATCGAGTCACACCTACCCTATTGTGCGATGTTTAACTTGAAATTGAAATCATTGTTGAAAAAACATGTCATAAAATATTTAAACTTTCATTTCATTTAACCGAATTTTCTAATTCAATTCAGATCTCAAAGTAATTAATTTAGACCCCACATCCTAGCATATTTGCTTTAAATTATGTGCGTGCCTTAATTTAAATAAAAAGACCGTGTTTTGTAAAAAATGGATACCTAGGATGGTAGGTACTTATTCTGAACATATTAACAGCAATGCTACCATGACAGTTAATTTCATTTAACTCAAATTTAGGATCTCCTTTTGATTTTATTGAACATTTCTAGTTCTAAAATTATTCTTTAAACATCAATGATAAAATTTGAAATATTTAATTGATTAAACATTTTCAATCAATGTTTATTTTATCATTGACTGAGTTCTTTACCAATTACCATTTTAAGTCTGGTATCAAATGAATTTTTGTTTGAACTTAAACTGCACATGGAGCAATGGATCTGTTTGACAGGGAGACTGTGAAGTACTGTTTGTTCCCTGTGTGTTCTTTTGCATGCGTTACTCTGTAGAGTGCTTGTGTGGTCAGTCAAATATTTGCCAGCTTCTCCAGTCTGCATTTTTGAGGGCTTCAAAAAGAGCCCAAGTCGTATATGACACCGCCACTTGGGAAATATTATACCCTTTATCCGCCTATTAATTCCTGAAACTCCTTACCTAAACAATATTAGAATAAGCTGTTTAAAATTCTAATAATTTGCCTAAAGTTTGATATAAAGATTAAGTAATGAAGACTTGCCCTTTGAACATTGTTTGATAATCACTTTTTAAATTCATATCATTCAATTACACGTCTTTGACCAAATCGATACTTGCCCCCCAAAAAAGTATTTATCTAACTCTACAAAAATGTCACTTTATCATTGGCTCTAGTCTTGAATAAACATTTCGAAAACACCATCCAATCTTTTCTCCCTATAATCCCAATTTACATTTATATTTTTTTTTTAAATGGAGACTGCTAAAATGTTGTCCCAGGTAGAAAAAGACATGTCGTGCAAACAGACAAATTTATCATGGGGTGCTGGGGTACTCAGCAGAGCTGAAGGGTGGCCCTTCTCTTCATTGTTTGCTCCCGGTAGAGAAAAAACTTGACGATTTGTCAAATTCCGGCGACAGCTTTGCCGAGTTACAAGTGTCTGGATGACAGGGACTCTCGGGGAGATACTTACACCCTGTTATTGACGGCTTGGATCGTATTGGAGGTTCTCCAGAACCATTTAAATTGTTGAGATGATAATCATCGAGTATTGACAAAGTTTCCATGTAACTTGCGGAACATCACAGGATTTAGCCCTTGTGTCTGCTTATGTTCCATCCTTGAGTTTTATCTCTCAAGAACTTGCTGTGATAATGTTAAAATGTCAGATTAGTAGATAAATGCAAACCTTAAACATCAACTTTAATGTATGACAATAAAATGTTAAATTTTCCTGCATCCGTTACATGAAAAAAGAGTTCACACAAAGAACCGCGTACATTTCAGTGGTCAAGAATTTGCATAAGTTTTTAATTAGTCATAAAATTAACACAAACTAATTCAACTGTAGTAATTAGCTTATGCTTTGAGCTACAGTTCATCCTTAAGTCTTGTCACATAAAGTCCCACATGAAAAATTGAGATGCATTTTTTATGACCCGTTCTAAGTGCTTTTCTTAACTTAAAAACAGAATTTCATTCAGAAACAAGAAATGTAAATAATCTGTTTTAACTATCCAAGGTATGAGGTTCTCGACCACCTCAAACATTACAAATGATAATTTACATCAGCCTGATATCTCACAACACTGAAAAATTGCCCTGATGTCATTGTTTATGGTTAAAATATGAATAATTGCTCGACGAGATGACTAAAACCTTGATGTGTAAGATAAATATTACAACCTTGTTACACCAGAAATACAATTAATTTTCCTCTCCCCTTTGCAAAGTGGTGAAAATGCGCATTGGTCGCAGAATTTCAGTGAGATCAAAGCCAAACAAAAAAATCTACTCATCCTGAAGGTAGAACATTTGAACAGCCATTTGCGTTATCGAGCCCTACCTTATCAGTAACAATGTTTGATATGAAATTGCAATTAATAAAAAAATACAGGACAATAGAGAGTCTATAGGGAAAAATCTCTGCTCAACACAGTTGGAGACTTGACACAAAAATCACAGGTGGCTCATACGCAGACCCAGAAAATGGCAAGAAATCTAAGGTCTGGCCACCGTTTTTGAGATCAACGGGGGTATTTCAGGTGAATGCCGATTCCATGCATGTGAATCACGGAAAGCTTCGAGATAAATCACACCCCAAACATTTGATGAACTTAGAAAGTAAATACTCTTTGTTTTGTTCAGTTTTAATAGAAATTCTTCACAATATTTATATTGCGAATCAAAGATACTTTGTTGGGGATCTAAGGAAATGAATTTGATTTATCTGACAACGTGCGTGGTCAATTGGAAATACTCTATAAGCTACCTCCATTGCATTGATACTGCAAATCACAATTTTTTTAATCAATTAAAATCAAAGAACTTGTCTGTTTGTGGTAAATGCTTTGGTATTGATTAATATTAAAATTCTCAACCAGCAAATTTTTTATTTTGAAGCATCGATTACGTTTCCCTATGACTGTATAAAGAGTGAAAATGTAGATGAAGGGGGGAATTTGCAAGCGGTGGGGGATAAATCATGGACAAAATTAGGTGTGCCTTGTTGATTGCAAATTAACATACACATGCTATATACAGCTTATCAGGTGCATTTCAATAGGTTTATCATACTTAGTTTTTGATGTATGCCTCCGAGGAAATGAATATGAATTGAATATGTCCAATTGGAAGCTGATCGAATATTATATTTACTTATAATCATAAATGTCTTCAAAAGCAGTAAGGTTTTTCAGAAGTTGAGACGGAGATTTAATTTCCTTTATCTCGGCCAACCTGTTTTTATCGCCTGGGTAATGGTTTGTACAGGGTGGGAGATCTTTGGGTCGCATACTTTCAGTCAATAAACTGTTTCATTGGATTGCCAGTCTTCTGATTCTCCTCACTTCTATCGGGGCTCACTCAGAGCATGATTAAAGGAGCAAAGTATTTATGTGTTAATATGCTACACACAAACTGTCAATTTTTACACAAGATTCATCTATCACAACAGGAATTACTCTCCGATAAAAACTCAAAGCCCCCTCCCCTTCAAAAACTTCATTATCTTGACCATGAATTAGAAAACGGAGAAAGACTCAGTGACAAGAAATTCATTACTGGGAATGAAAAAAGTCTCGATTAAGGTAAATAAATCCAAGTGCAAACCGTGCAGCTATTCCAATTTGTTTTTTTAGCTTTGCACTTTAGGATTAGAACAGAAGAAAGTGAAGAGAAAGAAAGTTATTCAACTTCTAAACATATCAGAGGCATTCAATGATTAATTGGCTGCTCCTATTCCTACAGAATTTAATTTGGGAAGAGGTATGTTTTGTTAGTCATTCATCATTCGCGAGGATAAAGACAGGAAATAAAACATCTGTATAGCAGAAATAGTTCTGGATTATTGTTTATTTGCAGACTAAATCCCCAATTCAGAAGAAACTAAAATGACTAAAGTTTCCAGAAAGGGTCCTCGTTCTCTCTCTCTCTCTCTCTCTCTCTCTCTCTCTCTCTCTCTCTCTCTCTGAGAGACCCCCATCAGTGGTTTACCAGTATATATGATAACTTTTGAGAGTCATTTAAAACAAACCAAAACTAAACAGGAAAGGAATCTACTAAGTAAGCAAGCTTACAGTGTAGAGTCCGTGCTATCATGTCCAGAGCTACAAGGAGAGGGGAAAACAACAGATAACACAATATACCTCCATTATCTGTCAGGGGAAACAGAATTCAAGTCTGCTAATGCGATCACAAACACCTCTCCAAAACACACGAGCCTGACCTTAGCCCCCAGAAAATTTAATATTCACAAAATCGGAAAAATATTGGTCAGCTTTAGAAGCAAGAGGGATACCTGGTGGTACCAAAAAAATGAAAGGAGACTACTAATTATTTTTTAGGTGTTGATGTAGTTTTCTTTTAAGGGTGTTTCGGGATGTGTTGTTTATCTACCAAGTTTAGACAAAATCCATTAAGATCTAAGACCTGAGCTGACCAGATCATGTTTGGGAATAAACCCTAGTTTTTCGCTAATCAGACCCTTCTATGGAAAAGGAAAACAGTTCTGTAGCAACATGTACATTAATCACCTGTTGCATGGAAACCCTCTAAACTTAAATAATCTTGGCACCATTAATCTCCTTGGGACCTTCATCTTTCCTGTTACAAATGCACCTCCCTCCATTAGAGCAGAAGCATTCTGCATAGTAAAGCATACACCAGAAAAAAAGCCACCCAAAAAAAGTCACCTAGACGCCCGCTGTGACAACAGACGATCATTCCTGTGGAATGGCTAAATAATGGAATCTTAATGCGGGTCTATATGGGTACATCAAACAACGAGCCAACAAATTTAGAACTTTATTAATGCGCAGCTTGCATCATTTGTAGACAGGTATTTACACAGTCAGGAATGATATATACACAAATTTTTGTTTTGAAATGGAGGGAAACGATGGATGCGCTGATTTAGGTATGGGTTCTAGAGGGAGGTTAATGTCATTAACATCAATAGATAGAAAGAAACTGCACTGAAACTGTTGCATATTCTTGACTGGGAGATAGTTAGAGGTATTAAATGGCAGTGTTATTGCAGGGAGCTCAAGTTTCCCTCTCCTCGGAGCCCACGGCTATAAAAGAGGCGAGAATCCAAGAGTCACCTGCTTGACTGTAGGTTAATGTCAGCCATTAGAGGTAATATAAACAGGAATGTCTGGCCGGGACCTATTGACAACGAGTCTGAAGTTTCACCGCATCATTTTAATGTGAAAAAGATTTTCCACATCTCATGCGCTTGGGATAATCAGATGAAATTCAATAATCACTCCAAATAAATGATGTTTTAATTGTTGCTTTTAAGAAATCTTTATCCTTGGCTGCACTCTTGCTAATGTCTAATTTATGTCTAACTTTGGTGATTCTTCACGACCTTGGATGAACTCATCACAATATTTCATCCAGAGAAGGGAGGTATTTTTTCACAGCACTGAATCTTTCTCTGTACTCTTACAATTTTTTTTCTATCTTTTTTTAATGCAAGGTTATTTTTTCACATTAAATATAGCAATATGTGTAAAAAATACACAAAGGTATAACAGAGTAAAAATTCTCTCACTATAATATTGACCAATGAAAGGGAAGTAACTCATTTTTAATTTTCTAAAATGTTCTCCATATCACTTTAAAATATATTTGTGACCATCAAAATTTACTAAAAATTGATATGAAATAAAAAATTAAATATAATAGATAAAATTAAATTACAAATCTTAATCTAGAAATATCTAAAAAAAAATTTTGGTTATAAAAGAAAGGAAATATCTAAGTGTATCATCATTTAACTTCTCTTTTTCAATGAAATTATAAATTAAAGAATTTTTTTCATTATTTGTTAAACATTAACAAAATATCATAAATAAAATTGTGCTTTAAAAAAAACAACAAATACTTTTTTTTTTGGTAATATGAAGAATGAATTCAATAAGAGTTAGCTCCCTTTTAACACAGCACTGCAGGTAGAAATACACCATTGTCATTGTTGTATTCACTCCTTGACAAATACAACTATTTGATTGTGTGAAATGTCATTTAATAAAAATTGAATATATATCTAAGAGTTTTATTTCCTCTCATCCATCTATCATCCAGACAGATCTAGGAGAGAGCTATAATTATCTGCAGAGCCTCAAATCTACCTCGCTTTGTTCTGACCAGACAATGAAAACTTGATGTGACATTTTCTGGTGTCTAAGTCATTCTTATGTTTTCTTCTATATCTATCGATTGTCATCCTGTCAGCGCACTAGATTGACATAGCGATTGCCGCTGGATAGTCACCCCTTACAAGTGTACCAGCTTTAAAAAGGTATCATATGTCTAAAATTTCAATTTTAAATATAAAAAAAAGGTGTTAAAATGTGTTTTGAAAGACAGGAGCCTATTAGCATAATATCCATTTCAAAAACCCTTGAAAAATTCATGAATAATTATGTAAATAGTACATTCATAACAATAATAGTTTAACATCATTAGCAATAATATTCCCATTAATTATAAGACCAATGTTAGGTGATGTCAAATTCGCCATTCTTACTAAACGTTTACAAAACATCGACAAAATTCATCAATAGTCATTGGCACTCTCCTAATGCACCTCAATGAAAACCACGATAAGGTTACGGATAAAAGCAAGAAAGGCAAGATGTAGAGTTGAATAGGGTTGGTTGGTGGTTTCTGACCCCATGTCACACCATCGTTAAAAATAAACTGCATGGGGCAACAATTAATTTACTCAAACTATGTGGTAAAAAAGCTTATCCTTTTTAATGTTTTTTTTATACATGTAGTTATCAAACGATGCATGTTCAAAACCTTTAGTGTGAAATAAGGATTAATTTGATTTTTTTTTTCATTTAAGTAAGATGTATTTCTGGAAATGAAGAACCCATGTCAATTATTTGGGGAAAATAAAATTTAATTCCACGGTATGTTTTGATTAAAACCAGATACAGGTTATAAGTGGATTAACAAAAATAAAGAGGAAAAATTCAAATTCACAATGAACAAAATACAGCACCTGAAAAACAGATTTATCCTGGGATCACTCTTTGTAAAGGTTTCAATTACTGGTCAATTTTTTCACCACAGGGAGTTGGTTTTCTTCCAATTAAAAAAATTATCGGAAATAAATATCACAATGAAATATTTAATAGAGAAGATCTTAGTTGAAATGAACTTGAGAAATGGGAGATTTTAAGCTGTGAAATTTAATTTCATTTTCTAAATACAGGTGAACTACATTAACATATATATACATATGCATATTTGAAAAAGGAACTCCAATATTCTATTTAATTTGTGTGTGTGTGTATATGTGATTCTTGTACATTAAAATTAATAAAAAGTTCCAGCTGTTATCAGCAAAACCAACACTTTCATGGAAAATATATTTATTGATTGAAATTTGTATATTTCAAAGTCTTATATTTGTTTTTATTTTGACCAATCAATAACAAGAACAGATAACATGGCTGTCCTGATATGACCTTTCCACCCACTGGCACCATTTTTAAGAGAAAAGGGCCAACACTAAAGCCAAAACAGAAACAAATTTCAATACAGCTCTTAAGAAAATCCCAGCTGCTAAAAGAATTTTTAATGCAACAAATGTTACAAGGATATTACAAACAACGTTATTTCTTTTTTATCTCCAATATAATAAAACTTGACTTCCATGGTAGAAAATTTTTCATTACTGAAATTATCGAAACAATCATCAATTATTCATTGAGCTAATAGCCAGGATGTACCGAGGACAATGATAACTTGTGTCAATGAACGCGGCATATCGCAGAATCACTCTGACAGAATCACTCCGACGCATCTTCTCAGCCACCGGAGGGACTGGTACCACGTGCTTGTCATTATATACCCAGACACATACTGCAGCCAAAAGTACACAGACTATTCATTTTAAGAAATCAATATACTGATTTTGTGCAGTATTCCACTTTTTTGTATAACATGGGAGTTATCTGACCTTATTTTGCATACATTTTGAAACACAGCTCATTATAAATGCAAGCAATAATCAAATTTTGCCACCACCACCCCCCCCCCCCCCTCAATTTATCAGGTGGGGTGCAGGGATCAGTAAAACTCATTACAATCAGACGCTGGCGTGAGCGCTCACTGTCAAACAGGATGTGCCTGTAATTTCGGAGTGAAGGGGTTCCGTGTAGTTCTTTCTGACTAATTGGTGTGAATTTCTGATACACAGGGGTCTTTCTGACTTCTGACACGATGCTCAATGCTGCGTATACATACTCCTGTTGGATGCGTTTGATTGATGCAAGACACAAGATGCATCCTGCATGTTCAAAAGAGAAAGCATATTTACTCAAGTGGAGCTTTTCCGGGTTTTTCTCGTATTACATCTTGGGGTTTTGTGTGTGCGCAAATGTTTATATTAAACTAAACAAAAACTAAAGATATCAAAATGTTCAGTCATTGGTTTAAGAAAAATATTTCTTAAAGTTAATATGAATTCAAGGTTTAAAGTTAAATCAAAATCTCCATATTACACACAGTGCTACAATCAATGGAAAATCAGTAATGTATTCAGATTCACAAGGTAATGATATAGTTTAGAATGGAAAAAAGATTTTTTATCATCCCAAAACAACACTGATGGCACAAAATTGCCGCCAGTTGGCCAATTTAATGTTAATTCAGTGATTTTAGTAATATTTCAAGGGTTTTCATGTAAGAAGCAACAGTTAATCGAGGTTTGTTTATCACGAATTACACGTTCTGTGCATTAAATTGTGAATTCATTTTCTGTTCACAGTGTTTACAGGGGAGAATTCTGAGTTTTCGGGACCTCCCGGCGATTACGACAACTTTTTGGATGACATTTTTGAGGGACTGCTCTGGATCTGGGCAACACAGAGACTTTCACTTGTTTAATTCCAAGCTCCATGTCTGTCGGCTCCTATTTAATCCGCCATTCTCACTTTTTCACTCTCCCCTGACAGGGAAGTCTTATGCTTGTTCGTTAAGAACTTCATTTTAAAGATATAAGCTGAGGTCTTCCTTTGTCACCATTTTCATATGGTATTGAATATCGATAAAAACTTCAATTTAACTATGGAACTTTCTGTAAACTGCAAATAGGTATGCTTCTGAAGTGTTAAGTACTGACATTCTGATTATTTCTTTCTTTTCTTTTTATTTTATTTAATTTTTTTTTTACAGAAAATGCAATAAATCTACATTAAAATTTATATATTTGAAGTTAATGTTCAAAGCATTTCAATTCAATTTTTTTCTGTAAAAAAAAAACATTCTCAATATCACTTACAGAAGTTGGAGTAAACATTTCAAATTTTTTTAAATGTTTTTTAGCGTGAAATTTCACTACAAAATAACAATAAAATCTTATTAAAACTGTTTAAGTTGAAACTCAAACTCGCCACATTTTTTTCATGTCGGCCATTAAGTGTCAATCATTGGCTTCGCCCAATTCAATATCACCTCATAAATTAGAAATCCCTTGAAACGTGAAATATGCATATACCGTATACACTTTACTTTGTACAAGGATCAATCTATAGAAAGCACACAGTTCAAAGAGAGAGAGAAAAATCATTTTATCACCATTGTTTACATAGAACCTCATTTTCAAATGTAAACAACTTTTTTTGAATCTACACCTGAGGAATTTTAACAAGAAATTGCTTCTGATTATTAGACATTGCATAATGAACTGAAATGTGATCAACTGTGAGCAGACTGCCAATGCAAGGAAACAGTCCCACAAAGAATAAATTCACATGGTTAGAAAAATAACATGCCTTTTAATCTTGATGAAAAAAACCCTTAAACAATAGAAAACATGAACTTCAAATAGAGGGAGCAAGAGAAGGAATGATAGACATCTATTCTTTTTTTCAACTAATATGGACGGTTTCTCATTTCTCACATAAAAGTCCAAAGCAATAACAGAAAAAGGAAACATCTTGGAATTGAACTGACAGGGTAATTTCACTGTGTAAACAAGGCTTGTCAACACGGGTTTAAAATTTTTGAATATTAAGAGAAAGAGAAAGCTGCATTCTTAGGGAAATTATATAACTCTCTCTCTTTCTCTCTCTCTCATAGTAAAATGGTTTGAACTAAACATTACCGAAATAATATTGTTAAAAGAATAAGTTGTGCATATTTTCTTTATCTAAAATATCTGGGTATGAAATTAAATACCTCAGAAATCATCAAAATAAAAAATTCCATTTAAATTTGAAACAATCAAACAGTGATTATTTAAATTGAATTAAAGAGGCAATCTTCCCTGTGGAACTTAGTATCTAACTCAAACAAAGGCAGTCATGGATATTTTTAAAATGATTTCCAGCACTGTTAAAGACTTATCATTGAGGACAGACAGTAATTGGTCTGATAAAATTCCTAGCATTGTCTCATTCTAATGTGAATGCCTGCATGATATGATACCTAATAAGCAAGCGGTAATGATTAAATCCTAAAAAAAAAAAGACGCCAAAAATGTTGATGTGGTTTTAGATAATGGACCATGCAAACATATGCAAGAGTGGGATTGCTCAAATAAACGGTCAACTTCAAAAACAAGTCTGTAAAAAAATATATTCAAAACTCAATGTTGACACTTCAGAATTCTCATTATCATTGTCAAAAGTTAGGAAAACATATTCAATGCAACAATTCATAAAAGGTATCTCTTTTACAGAAAAACCCACCAGATTTTTAAAGTTACTTGATAATTAAAAACACAAAAAAATGGCAGTAGTTGTTCACCTTAAGAAGCAGTTCATTGCCTTCTCTTTCATGATAAAAATGATTTGTAAATATTTATGCTGTGTATGCATGAGAGTTGAAGAAGAAAGAGTAAAAGAGCGAAAAAATGGAAGAACAAACAATGGGTCACCCATGTTTCAGTCACAGACTGACACATCAATGAAGTTCTATAACCCTTCTAAACACGCCTTTTCAGCCACTTCAGCTCCCCTTCACGAAGCTCTCAAGATATTTCTTTATGTCAACAACAAATAAATGAGGTAAACTGAATACTCCGATGAGAAATCCGATCTTATTGATTTATTTTTGCAATAAAACAATTTGTGCACCATAAAAGTGATTAGTGCAGACAGCAGTGTATTTGCTTGGCACATAAGGGGCCTCTTTGTCACCACGTACCTCCCAAAATCGGCAGACCCGTCTCAGATTTACAACGTTACCTCCCTTCTTCACTGAAGTACTGGGAACATAATTTTGGGGATAAAAATCTTTAGGTAAACATGCTTAAAATCCATGTTCTATCTCCTGCATATATAATTAAATAGGCTCTCTAACTTTCTCCTAATATATCATTTGAGAAGTGATATATGTTTTGTTGACACAAACTGAAGTTGGATATAAAACTAAATAACAAGTTTTCTTAACACTTCAATAGAATAAGGTGTAACTCTTTGAAAAATTCTCAAAACATTATGCAACACTTTAGAATGTAACAAGGTATCGAAAACTAGACGTGCACAGAATAATGACTATAGATATCCCACCGCAAATATCCCACCGAAATAAGAGATTTATTACTTGGTACATATCACCAAAAACACAATACATGTTTTATCATGGATACAGAAATGAAGTGTGGGTTAGTTGTGTGGATAGGAATGCCTGAATCAGACATCCACTGCCTTCTTTTGTTTCTATCAGATGCGGAGTCACATTTCTGTCGGTGATACATTCATATCCCCCCCAATCCCTGTCCTTCCTCCCCCCTGCTTAACGTCCAAAATGTTGTCTTCTGTCAAAGCGCGGTGTCTGAACCATGTCACTGTATTACTGAATTACACTTTATTTATCAAATCATCCGCATTCCTCCCCTTAAAAAAATATGACAAAATGATTGCATAATTGCTCATGGACTGATTTTCTTTCTTCAACAATATAAAAAATGTTTGTCTCTGAACTGAGGATCAAACCGTTACATGTATATATGTAATGTTTCAAGCACTGCCAAGACAGGAAGTTTTCAAAGTTAAATCTAAATTGGCAGCTCTTGAACTTGTAGATTTCACAGCCAATTATATCAACAGCTTCCTTTAGCATCAGATCAAACAATTAGATAGTAGTTCGATGGATGGGCAATGCATTTCACCACTTTTAAAAAATTTAATCTAGTAAACCTTGGTACCTCTGATAGAATAAACAATAATCAACCAAGGAATCTAGATACTTTAAATTTCAATTTTCTACAAAATTTAACACTGACCCAAGTTGAAAGGTAATTCATAAATTTTCTGATATTTCAATCTTCATCAATTTTGCCTGCCGCGATTATCCTGGGAGGTGTTCTTTAGGGAGATAACCTGTGTCAACACTTCTCACCCAATAGAGAGTGACTTTAGTTGTTATCAATGGAATCTAGTTGGTAGGTTAGATAAATGTGACTTCAGTGCCCAGTTGAAGTTTGATTATCCGGTTTTAAATAACCAGATCAGAGGATCTGTTTTTTAACCAATCCATGATTAAGGGGTGATAACCCTTTGAGTTTTTCTTGTGATAAGAACTTTACAATCAATAAGCGCTTAATCCTGTGCGTTTCAGAAGCATTCAGTTTCTCTAATAACTCATCACTCATAATCTTGAAAGATATTTATTTTCTTATTGCTTAATATTCTTGAAATCATCATATTTTTATGTTGAAAATTCGCAATGCTCCCTTGAATCCCCAGAAAAATCTTAGGTTGCGACACTTTCATCAAATGATGAAGAGAAGCGCATAAATCCGGCACTTCCTGCTATTTACTTACATCTTGCAGACATTTAATGGCCACCAAAGTAAATGGCTATCACTCGCTGCAAATGGAGTATGTGTGTGGTTTGTCTGGGGACAAACACAAGTGGTCTGTCTGTGACTTCGGTGTAGCCAGACAGTTTGGTGGGGGACAGGCAGTTCTGTCAATAAAGGACTGATAAGACTTAATCCACTCTACAGCGGTGCCCAAGTTCAAAACCTCAGTATTTTAAATCCGAGAACAAGGTAAAAATTCTCCCCTTAAAACAGCAAGGATATGTCACAACACCCTGATAAAGCCGTGGAGCTCTTCAAACAGTAAAAAGTAACTTGTCAATTCCAGCCGATAAGACTGAAGGATGTTTTCAAGGGAGGTAAACCTTCTAAAACACCTTCAAATGTATGCATCAAATTTATCTGATCAAAGATTAATGAAGTTATCAACAATAAATCACTACCCCTTATATTTAATACAATGTTATTTAACGCTTGGAAATTATTATAAGCACTTTAACACACAAGCAAGGTCCTTCAAATAACTGGCTATCAATCTTATCAAATATAGTATAATAGTTTCGTAGCACGGTTTTGTGTTTCGTGGCATTATGAGCGGTTGGTTGTAATATTGGTATATCTACAGTAGTTGCCCTTAGGGTTCGTTCTGATTGATCCCAGGAAGTGCGTGCTATATATCTCAGCATCTCAAGGATATAATTACGCAGCCCAAAGAAACGAAATCTCGGTCAACGTCATCTACTTTATTAGCACTGTCAGACTTGGGTATCCATCATTCAATAAGTATATCCCATCCAGAACAATACCAGGAGCACTAATTCTTCTTAATAATTGTACAAATCAGTACCCTACCCAGTCTTTTTGTCAGGGCAATTTTATTTTTTATTTTGTTTTTAATGTATTCGTACCTCAAACAAAAGAAAAATGGGTGGGGGAGGGGTATCTTTGATATTTCAATAGTATATGTTATATTTGATTCAGGATATGCGTTCCTCAGACCACCTGGGAGAGAAAAAGAAAACTTGCTGTCAATGCGCGAAATAAAAAAAGAATACTTGAAGATATAAAAAGATGATTTGACGTCGGGCCCTCCAATCTGGTCATCGTCTCCTTCAGCGACGGTTAGATTCGCTTCAGGGTATCATACCCCTTCACCTCTGTGTGACATATAATGAGTTGAATTAACTCTAAAATTGGGCAGCCTCACAATAGCTTACAATAAATCTGACACCCCTTTTAAACACAGCGCGCTATAATTTTACCATGAATTAGTACCCCTGAAAGAGGCGTAGAGCAGTGAGATTTCTTTTTCCGGTCTTTTTAACACAAGAGTGCTCTTTATGGTAAATTAATATGGTCAAACATTAGCAAAAAACTTCAACTCTGTTAACATTTTTAAGTCATATATTTTCCATGCACTCTCAAGATATGTCCACTCATTCAAAGGAAACAACAAAATCATCTATAAATTGGGAACAGAGATTTTTGATTAGCAATGATATACTCTTCAGAAGTCATCAGTGTCATCAATTTCATATCTACGATATTCCAAAAAAATAAAAACAGCAGTGCAGAACATTCCCATTTCATCAGATACAATGTCTTGTTGTGCTCAAGCACGCCTCACATTGCTAAGTAGATGGCTCTCTTTTTGTTTTAATGGCATATTGCTTGTTGACACGATCATCAAAATTCATGTTTGGCAATAAATGACTCATAAAAGACGGAACAACATTCTTTTTTGTATAAGATTTGTCTGCGACTATTTTGGGGTTCTATCACAAATCATTTCAATGGAGATTGTTCGATTGATTTGGTACAAACACTGGTAAAAGACTTGTTAAGATTGTACGATGCTCATTGCATAATGTATAGCAAGCCATCACTTAATTGTTTACAGGGAAATCCCAGGTAACCAAAGACGAACACCTCCACACATCACAATTGTCTAATCTCTCTCTCTCTCTCTCTCTCTCTCTGGTGGAAAAAGCCAAGAGTGCACTATATATATAACCAGCTATCAATAAAGTCTGGGCAATAAGGCAACTACAAATGATTTACATTCTAACCTCTTTTGTAAGAAATATTTCAGAGAGCTTTTAACAACTTTAGATATATACTGAATATTGATTTATCTCACTTTTACACCGATGCAACAACAAAATTTATACGAAGAATTTAGATATTCTCCAATTCAAAAAGATGAAATTCTAGATTACTGTTTTAAACATCTTTCAAATCACCTTCTGCAGAGTCTGATGTACCAGTAGGTATATTGGACCACTCCCTACCGGCCACTGAATGGTACCTAGCAAGTTTTGACTACCATGGTCTATCTTACTAAATCTTGTAGATCAGCAAACATTAACTGACATTTACAGTATCTCTTCATCACATTCCATGTGAATTTATCTTCATACTGATTAGGTATTGTCATTTTTAAGCTGAACAGTGTTGTGTTTTTTTGTGTGCGATTAATGCATCATCTGTAATGAGGAACTCTCCTTACTGTGGAGTTAGGAAACGGTATTTGCTTCATCTTGAAATCATATTTAAACTGCTTTGACATTTTATGAAGGATGGAGATTAAAATCAAGACATATTGTGTCTGTTTTCTAATTAATATCTTGATCCCACTTGACTTCTGAAATGTCTGCGGCTTGTTGGTCGAGAGGAGATTGCAGACAGTTGCTCATTAAATCAAACTTCTACTTAAGTGACCAATTTTACAAAGTCTATCAGGTTGTTATGCTGCTAATTCCCCCAGATGTAAATATAAATATCCCCTTACTACAAAATAACATGCAATTAAAATATTCTCAGCCTGTCATCACCAATTTTTTAGTTGATTAATTTCATGGTTCACAACAAGTGCGGCGAGTTCTTAAGGACCCCAAACCCAATATTTACACCGCAACGGACCAAAAACGCAGTGTTCATAATACCTACTGCAATTCCCCTGTCTTTATGCTATACTTGGGACCTGAAATTGATCATACTAAGTGCTTATAGAATAATTATGTCTACATGCACAAAATAGAAAAATATCCTGTTTCTATGGAGACTACAGAAAAAATGATTCATAATCTGGTTTGATGTTTCTATGACATGCGACTTGAGTCTAGTTGGACCATTTATTGTTGGTTTCATTGTCTACATTCTTATTCTAGAAATAATTCCTATACCATAAGTACAGTAAGTTCCATATAATTGCACTCGGGAAGAAACGGTAGTCTTTAATAAGGAAATGGTAACCGTGTTAAGTGTAATACTCTTCATTTGTTCTATTTTAGCTAGTACTTTGCATTGTTAGAGCACTGAAGTGATCAAAGGTTTTGAAATCTGATCATAAGTATTACATTTTAACAATCCAATGCAATACTGCTGCTCTGAAACTGTGCACGAACTCCTCAACATGGCCCAGTAACCCAGTGCAACCGTTGTCTTTGAATCATTTCCGTTTGGCACAGAGGAAACCTTCCCATTTCCATGTCATGAAATAGCCCTCTTTTCAGAGAGAGAGAGAGAAAAAAGAGAGAGAGAGATAAAAAGAGAGAGAGAGTTCAATACCACTTCCCTTGTTTGAATATTTGAACTTCACAACCGAGTTCTACTTATCTTTTAAAAATTTGGAGCAATATTAAGTGCAAAACATCATAGAAGTTTTCATCTTTTTCAAAGTCTATAAAGAATTCAGATAAAGTACCTTAATGACCAACCATAAGTCCTATAGTAAGAACTTATTTTCATTCAATTCTTGAATCATTTTCCTCTTCAACAATTCATCAAAGCAAATACAATGTAAATGTATCTGATACACCTGAATTAAAATTCTTTACACCTATCAGATATATTCCATTCAAAATTCCTAAGTACTATTCAAAGCAGTTTTCAAAGGTTAACGAAATAAATCAAGTTGTTTTCCCTTGATTTCCTGCATTTTCCCGGTTCCTAATGATGATGGGGATAATCTGACCCCGCGACAGCTGACCGGTCCCCCCTTAACTGTCCCCACAACAATACACATCAGAGGACCACAATACGCATCAACTTCCACCTCTGTAATTATTCAACGAATAAATTCTGGTCCAGCAATAGGGGTAGATGGTGTTTCGATGGTCACTTCATTAGGAATTCTATAGGTTTAATTTTATGGAGGTTATACCTGGGCGGATTTTAACCCAACATATGGCCAGTCAAAACACCTCTCATGATATTTCACGAGTTAAACAGATTTTCAATAAAATTCAGTTCTTCAAAGTTTCAGAACTAAATGAAATAAAAAATCTTTAAAACTAAAGACATTAATACAAGTTTTCTAGTACTCTTCAGATAAAAGAACTTCCTCATATTTAACATGCATGTATTTCATTTTTAAATTAAACAATTTCAAATCCAATTCATTTATCATTTTTAAACATCTATTGATAGGGATCCTGCACCCAAATTGAGCATTTCTTATGTCGGTACACAATACCAATTTAGTTATGCTTATATATTGTTCAAAGACCAATTTTGAGCAGATATTAAGGGTGGGTTAATAGGATTAAATACAAATATAAAATGCATTTAGAAATACAAGCTAAGCCATCAACATTTCTTAAAGAGTAATTAAAGTGTATACTTTCCATTTCCATATGACAAAGACATTAATGCTGTTATATAGCATTACAACTTTCCCACGCATAAGACACCATTCACTGATTTTAACAAGGGAGACAACTAGCTTTAGATGACTGTCTCCCTTTGAAGGGATTTATGAACTCATTGTTTACTACTGGAATCAAACCACAAAATTAATGGATTATATTCTTAAACTAAATACAACAAGAATGAGAGAACAAGTTTTGACTCAATGAATTAGTTATTTTAAATACTTTGCACAACATTAATTATAGCCACAAGTTTATTTTGCATGTCATTCCAAACGAATCATGATGTAACGCACCTTTCTTGATTTAAACTATTAAGATTGCATACGTACATATTGTTTCTTAAAATGAAAAGAGTTTGAGTAAAAACCTTTATTCGAATTTGAGAATCGTAATGTACCAATTGTAGCTAATACGTCAAAATTAACTCTTGAGGCATCTAAGTCACCCAATAAAAAACACAGCACCCACAACTCACACACAGAGAAATAGGCTTAACTTATTCAACAGCAATAAAGCGGACAACTATTTCTTAATCTTCTCTACTTCATGATCGGACACCACCTCGATACACCACAACTGCACGCACTCAACAACCCTGCACAATCAAAACTTGTAAAAATGGCAGCTAGCTGAGACTTTAATTCTTCTTTTAAGGACAGCAAACTGTCTAAATAGATGTTGCACAGTTGGAGGTGTCTTAACTGTTATATCAGGTAGCTGGCCATCACAGAAATTCACAAACCAATTATTTTTCCTCTCTCTTCATCCCTGCTGGAAGCCTACCCAATATTTAACCCATAAGCCACTCAATACAATCATGGACTTGGCTTTCTCCTTTCATTATATATTTTTCTTTCATTTTATAAGTAATCAAATCAAAGATCAAAGTTGAAAAGCATTTTGCTTTTTTCCTTATCATGACATACTAGGTATACTGCATAGCTCTGATTCTTATGCAACATTACAAGTGCTTGTAAAGAAAGTTGGATTTTTATGCTTGTATGACCAAATTTTGGACAGAGTTTACAAAATCCCCTGAAAATAAAAATTTGTGTTAGACACATTTGTATACAGATGAATGAATTTATGTCATCTGACAGAACAATTGTTAGCCTAATGTTTAACATTTCAGAAGATGTCCTCAAAAACTCTTTTTAACCCAACAAACCATGACTCCATATCCGTATCTTCACGCTTTTAAAACATGAAAATATTTTGAGCGGAAAATCTAGCTTTAAATATAAATTGATTTGTTCTTTGAAAACTGACTAAACTTTGGCACTGCTTTTAATTCACAACACCTCGCATGCAGTTTATATTTTGTCAAATTTCGCTTATCGCTGGATTTGATCGGGGACCTGTTGTCTCTGTAATAAAGGACTCGCGTCTTGGTGTTAGGAGATAGGAACTGGTTGATATCTGTCTACCAGAGGCCATTGTTCTTACATACATCTCATCTTACAAACTACCTCCAGCTCTCCCTGTCTCCAAACACCGAATAAAGCATCCACCCGACTCCACGCATACAAAAGTTTGATGCCAAAGTGGGAGCATCTCGGATTACAATGTGTTAAAAATCATATCATTTATTCCCTCGTAACAAACAACACCCCTTCACACCAGTGCAACCGAATATTACATCAAGTTCCCTTTAAGAGGTTGGTAAAATATTGCCATCATTACCGATGGGATACTCTATGAATAAGCGATCTTATCAGAGGGGGGTTGTTTTCTTATTTTAATGAACTGGATGGTCTATATTTGTCCAAACTTTGCAGCATGTCATCTTTGTTTAGTTAAGAGACACCTCAGAGTAGGATACACCACAAAGACACAGGAAGATACACTGAAGCTTTGTTTTTTGTCTTTAAACATTCCCCACTGGAGGTTTAATTCTTAACCAACATTTTATTGTTAGAAATCAGCAGTTATCTCCAAAAGATCAAAAGATTGAACTTGAGATTTTTCATGCACAGGGCTTTGCCCACTGAGAACATTTCATTTTAAATTCATATTGATATTTGTCTTAGGAAGAGAAAAAGACTTCACAAAACGTTACAAAAATAAAACCAAGAAGAATAGAAGTCGCGACATGATTTTTTATGACTGCTAAAAACACATATTATGCAGTACTTGAATTGAAAATGCATGACGTGTACTTTTGAGACAGTTTCTGGTGCTAAAAATCTTCTTTAAATTACTGGTGTCGCAGCAAATTCTCAATACATCACGACCGTAGTGCAGTAAATCAGCGGTGATGATTCAATAAGGAGTAATATAGCACCATGTATATAATTTCTGGCTCTTTCTTTACAAAGGGAATTGGGTCTAGGGTGTGAGTTGCTGAGTGCATGGTTTTTCACCATGATCTAATTACATTTCCATTGAACAGAACCCGCCAAGCCCCCTCGCATCAATGATAATATGTATCTCTAGTGCAACAACTTGCCCCTCAAATCAATGGTCAAATAAATAAATGATGTTCTAGGTATGCTCCCCTTCTATGAGATGTCACTTTTCTGAATTAGCTCAGGATAATGCAAGCAGGACACCTAGCAGTTAGAGGCGGGGGTCATCTGAGTTCAGCCCAGTTCTGGTTGGTTGCTGTAATTTGTTCATTAGCTGCAGGATCACATTTGGAGGATCAAGCATTCAGTGCGACTGACTAGAATTGTAAAAACGCTTTAGAAAATGTTTTTCGATCTGTCTCAGTGCTAACGTTAGTGTCTACTAAAGACCACACTTGACAGGCAGGAAGTGTAGCCCTGATATTTCAATCAAAATATTCAGTATATTCAATTAAGTAAGGTATCGTACACCATAAACAAACAAAAATACTTCCATTTCATTACCTGGGGCATGCAAAGTTACCTTTTAAATGTTGATGCTTCAAGAGAATTCTTTTCATGTCTGACTTGAAGATAAATTTCAGTTAACCCACAATTTTTTAAGAAATGTTTAAATAATATTGACGTAATTTCACTTATATACTGCATTTCTACCTGTGTAAAAGGTATTTTAACAAGATGTATTAACAGATAAATATTGTGGTAATGCCATTTTAAAAAGGAGTGATGTAATTTACTGTTTTTAATATCTTCGGATCGAACTCCCGAGCCTTCTTTATCTTGGCCTCTTCAGGTGGAATCGACTGTTTGCTTGCCCCTTAAATTGACATGTGCAACATCTTAACATGGCTCTGCTAACTGCACTTAATTTGAATTTATCAGGTCTTGGGTGTATTGACAATTGCCTATCATTTATCAAGACATAATTGATTCATTTTTTTTAGTTTACCACAAACTGAAAAAGTCAGGGAGAAATCCTTCAGAAAGTATGGCGGGAGTTTGATCTTCGCCACATGAACGATATCAGAATTATACTTGTCAACTTGACAACCATGTCAACTCTCAGTTGCCATCGCTCTTGATTTGCAAATTAAAACATATCAAATCCTTAAATATTTACATTAAAATACTTGCTTTTCATATACAGATTATGCAAGACTTAGTTTTTTTATGATCGGTGATCAAAGGATTGAAAATGCATAGTCAAAAAAAAAATTAAACTAAAAAATACCTAAAGATACCACTAACAACCTGACTTATTATTTATAATTTTGTGGGGTTATTTTTTCATTCATTAATTAACAAAGATTAACAAAGATAACTTTGATGTTAATATTTCATATATATCCAATATTATACTTTTGTAATAGATATAGAAAAATATTCCATAATGATTTGGTTAATTGTGTTGAATTCTTAAATTATTAAAACATTATAAGCCTAGGTATTTGTGTTTTGACGTAGTACTAGCACACATAGACATTTGCATGATAATCATTTGATAGTTTTCAATGGAAAAAAGAAACACTGTGATACAAAAGATAATAATGTCAATATTAACCGATATAGAAATTTTTGCAAAGAACTTTTGAATGTTAAATTTCATATTTTCAAGTTTTTTTATCATTCATCTCTAAAGGAAAATATTTCCAACTATTCAAAAAAAAAATTCTCCCCTGATTTTATATATCAGTTAACTTTTTTTTTTAATTTTCAGAAATATCCTCAAACTGTCAATTTTGATACCAGTTTCTAGAATCAATATTTTGACTGTATGTTTCATAATGATGACAGAAAATCTATAGGGTACATATAATAAACCTCGGTCCCTTGTATGGATGATGGAATTACCAAACGCGTATTACAATCGCTCTCCGGCACTCAGAAATTAATGGAAACCTGATGGAACATTATTCCTACTTTTTATGTGAGGAAAGGATTAAGTGAAACATTAATTTGAGGTCAATTCCTTTTCTTCCTAAAATTGGTGAAAATATCTCCTAAAATTATGGGAAATTATTGAGAAAAATATGGATAAAGGACTTCATAAATCATTCATAAAGATAGGCCTTCCAGAAGTGCTTTGGGTGAACCTTCCAGTTCTGAGATTCAAACTCACTAGTTCTTATGAAACATGCCACAAATGATTTGAAAACTGACTGGCAGTGTCATCAAATAAAATAAGGAAGATTATGTTTAAAAATCACTTAAAAAAAGAACTCTATAATAAGAATAATAAGATTACAAATTTATATTTGAATTTCAATGTTTTATCTATTGATGTCCTTATGAGCAAGGAATTAATGCTTGTAATTATAATTGTAAAGGTTTAAGATAAATAATCAAGGAAATGCAAATCTATACAATTTAAGAATTTCAAAGGTTTCAACATTTTGATGCATTGAAATTGTACATCTTTTGTTCACAATGAAAAACAGTTGAAGAAGATGTGTTTATAAAACAAACGATTCCTTATAAACGATAAAGCAATTAGCAAAATGTGCGGAAATTCAGAAATTGTGGTACTCTAGTTCTTCAGACAATGAGCCTGACCTGGTGTGTATAAGACAGATACAGATTTATTACCCTTGTTACTCAGGTGATGATCATGAGGCTCGAAGGAAACTAACCGATAACCATGGCAACACAGAAAGGTACATGACACAAAATTGTCAGGGCTCGGCAGACTCTGGATTGTGGACATTTTGTGAGAGAAAGGCGACTAATAACTTCCTCCTGCTTCATGCGTTAAGAATCATGCACAATAAATAGCAGAGATCTTTAATACCTGTAACCTGGCCGGAGGCATTCACAGACATGCCATATTCTGACTGCAGATTAACTTTCCGTCAGAGGGTTTAGCACCCAGCATCTCAAAAGTCAGGAAATTAGAATGTTTTAGGAGTGTTTAGCTCGGCATTGATGTATAAAACGCTCAGAAATATAACAATATGCCAGGTCTAATGTGGTTTTTCTTTCACCATTATTAATTAATACAAAATGACAATATTTCAATGTAGTAAAAATAAATTGATATGAGTAAATGAATTCTTTTGCTTACCTATGAATTTAGCTGTCACTAAGATTAATTTTCTATATTCCTGAATCTTTCATTTGAATCTGACCACCAGAAGCTGATAATAATTTTGGATGACTCGAAGTTATTGTTACATTCACCTACTGGCAACAATCAATCAATCTCTCTCTCTCTCTCTCTCCTCTCTCTCTCTCTCTCTCTCTCTCTGGGTTACCAAAATTTATGAATCATAATAAATTGGGAGTGGGGAAATTAAAATGTTGATTCAGAAAACAATTTATATTTGTTCATAAAATCATATTTGAATTTCTGTTTCACACAATGAAAAAGGACAGACAACAATAAACCAAAGACTTAGCCCCACAGAAAGATCCTGTCCACTTTACAGAAATTTTTGTTTTGTTTTGGTTGCAGATAAGGTGGTTTGATCCGCGGTGGATATGTATTTATTCCACCTATCTAACACCTCTATCCCTAACATACAGGTGAGCTGTTAAATTTGTTTAAATTACAAACAGGTGTAAAACTTTCCCCTCTAAATATTATGTTTAGGAATCAAGCTGAAAAGTTTAAATTTATGGACCTGATTAGCATTCTTGGCTTACACGAAAGAGCAAAATTATTTGGTTAAGTAGTTTTGTATGTATATCAATAAACTTTAATTCCATCCAAGTCCATTTTAATTGACTAAGCCCTCTATTGTCAATACAAAAACCACGGTGTATATATGAATATCTAAAAAGGTATATTATCAAATTTGATTACAAATAAACTTTGGTTCAATCCTCAACTGAACAGAACAAAAAGAAAGCTATTGTTGAATGAGACAAAAAAGTGAGGGTATACAATTACACATACTTATAGGTACACAAAAAACCTAGTAGTAAAGTTTCATAATTCTTCAGGTAAACTCAAATATATATACGTAAAGGTAATTTATTTTAGCATTTTTGATTCTCGGAATCTGTGCTAAATTTATACTTCTGAAATAAAATGTCACATACTTTTCCAAAGAATTTTTCATAATGATAAATTTTAAATTAAGCGGATAAAATGAATTTAGGATGTTTATAGTTAGGATTAATGAATTACGCATCTGCACTTGGGGCCTAATCATTCCATGAAAATGTAGCATTTCTCTCTGCGAGGAACTCTCCACCCCTCATCTTGTGTTTACACAGGCGATTTAAACACAAATATCGGGGTAATCGCCTTTTAAAATTCCCCCAATTCTCATTGACAAAGGCATGCTCAATTAACCTCTTTAAAAGAATATCTTTTCTGATTCTATTTGCCCTCATCAATAACCTCACAGACATGTTGATTATATTTTAAGAAGAAATAATACTGTCCATGATTTCTCGGAAGTCAACAACCAAAGGTCGACACCAAAAATGTTTTTTTGTGGATTTGACAAGAATTAGGTGTTCAACATCATTGAAATGTTTATGTGTGTGTCAGTAAAAGTCAAAAAGAAAACAACAAGATGTCATATGTGTGATGGTTAAAGGTGAAAATCATTATATTATGAAGTTTGACAAAAATGCAGTTATTGTAAATTTCTTGGTTTAATGTGTACAACATAAATTTTCAAATCATAAATTAATGTTGAATATTTGATGTCTTTCTGTTTAATGTCAAAATTTTATTTTGTAACTTAGTGTGAATTCAACAAAGAAAAAAATGTACCATTTAGTAAGTGAAAACGCTTTTCACTCCAATATTTTTTATCAGCAAAATTTGATTCATAAGATTTTATTAAAGGTTTTTAGACAAGTAGAGTTTCTATTTATCTGTTTTTTAATGTCATGTATTACATTCTATATTTGTTAAAATTCACCTGAGGCAAAATTCACAAAAAAGTCTTAAAACTACGTGTTTGGATCATTCAGAAATCTTATAAATAAAGATCAGTTGAAAATGTGAGTGGCCATGGGGTCAGAGCCCACAAAGCAATGGGGATGACCCTTTCTCCATATAGATAACCCTCCATCAAAAATTAAGAATTAAAATATTCAGCAAATTAATTCATTATCCTGAGAACTAATGAGCCAATGACCTAATAGAAGTCTAAAATGCCTTCAAGGTGTATGCTTCATAATATCTTCAATAAGGCCTGGTGAAACTTCGTAATTGAATTTGGTGGGTTTTATATCTAGAGCATTTGTCACAGATTATTTAGATAACTGCATTGATTTTTATTCTCTTGTTATTTTGTATACACCTAGTCAAATCAAGAAATGCAGAAAAAATGCTGGTGAAGGGTCTGAACGCTTGGTTTAGCGAGGGGAAAGTTGGAGATTATCATGGTCTTGTTCACACCTGGTTATCTAAGACCAGACAAGTTAATTTCCAGTAGATACAGATTAAAACTTGCCAAAAGTTCTTAATCTCTGAAATTCATTTTATCTACAGATAACTTTCCTAAGTTTAAATGATTGAGAGAAATTAGCATAAAATTTGAAATATGACCAATATCAATTTTACTTTCCTCTCCTATAATTCCCATAAAGAGTTTCTCTCTCTCTCTCTCTCTCTCTCTCTCTCTCTCTCTCTCTCTCTCTCTCTCTCTCTCTCTCCTTAGCAAATGTTTCCAATCTAAACCATCTTTATATTCTCATTTTTTTAATGATCTCAGTTTTACAGGGTACAAAACCTTAAACTGAGTAGGGTCCGCGTTTGCTGAGGATTTTATTTCTGTGGGTGTCGCTCCTGGGACAGACTCTTTGGTTTACTGTCAGACTTGTAACAATGGACAAGCTCGTCAGCAACAGCCAGACGGAAAATTTAAATTTCTAGTTCAAATTTCAGTTCTGCATTCAGTCAAATAACCATCTTGAGCAGTATAAGGTACACTTCACAGTATCAAATTATAATCTGTTACATTGTTAAAACTCACAGATCTGCCTGTCACATTGTTTCCAAAATTTAAGGAGGCACTTGTTGATAAGGAAAAATATTTATTCTAAAAAAAACTCTCTATTTTTTTTATGCCAACTCACTTTCTAAATAGTAGTACATTTTAATTATGATTTATTAATATTCTAATAATTAGCATTAATTTGAAATTCAAAATTTAAAAAAAAACTGGAATCAGTATGCTGAAAATAATTTCTAAAATATGTTGGGAATTATTTTCATAGAAATTCTGGCATCTTGGTGGCATTCTGATTTCGTCATGAAATACCCTAAGGTCCTTAACGGATAATAATATAAAGAAAGAAAAAAAGAACGAAAGTCAAAGGTGTATAATGAATCTGTTCTCCTAGACAATAGTAGGGGGATTAAAGCCTCTGAGGTATTTATAAAAGAATTAAGTACTTACAGTGGATTAGACTGATTCCAGTAGAATACATGGTGTTTAGCACTGGTATACGTTGGGCAAGTTACATCCCATATAATGAATAAAGGTAGCACAGTTAACGGCAGTTTCCACAGCATCTTGAGACGAAACAGAAACAACAACATATGTAGGTAAAAGAAAATGTCCTCTTCTTTCTGACCATGTGGCTGTCTTTATAAGTTTTTATCCGAAACCGGTACAAAAAGGAAAACCAACGTAGCAGTTCATATTGCAAGTCTCTCCCTAACTGTCTATAAGCATTTAACTGAAATCACGTGACTTTAATCCAACGAATCTTACGAAGGGGGCATTACTCGTAAATCGTACCTGTAGAGACTTTTATTCACTGACAGTTAATCTTTTCATGTGGACTCGCGGGAGTATTGATCACGACTTGTGTTCACTGTATAGAAAAAACAAACTCACAGCAGACTAACTGATCTCTAGTCCCCCGTTATAGATAGTCCGTGAAACCTGATTTTAGCAGGATACATACCCAACCTTCCGCATTCTTTGCTCAAGCTCTGAAAAATATACGACCGTTAATGTTTTTAATTAAATTAAATAGGAGAATTCTCACAAATTTACGCAACACTGTTTTGTTTCAAAACAAAAAATTATAAGCATGGTATCAGCATGTTTAATTGCAAGGAAATATCTTCTTTCAAATAAAAACCAAGAATATTCTGCAAGTAATTTCCACAGAAATTGTTTCATAACTGATATTATATAATCGTTGCGTTTTTAGATTTTTAGGTATTGAGCGTTATATAAAATACCAGTATTCTGTTTTAGTAAAAAGATTTTAACTATTTAAAGAAAATAGTGAGATACCACAGAATAAACTATTTCATTTTATTTGATTTCTCATCTAGGTCGAGATATCAAATTTTATTTTAAAATCTAAATATTCCTAAATTAATTCATTCATTCGCTATTGTTCCATTCAATTCTTTGTTATTTCATTTCATTGTACAAAATATATATTATTTTCAACCACATAAATGATGCAACCGACAAAGTATTTTATTTTGCTTCGAGCAATATATTAGTGAATACTCGGGATATGACAAGATATTTAATTAAGGTGATTCCCTTTTTCCACCCGTACATTTTGGTGATAAAATGTACATATCTGCTAATAACACAAATGGAATAAAACCTTTTTGCGATAAAGAAAGTGTCGGTATGCACCTAATTGAATTACCTTATGACTGACTCAATCAACATTTTTCTGCACTCCCCACTTCACACAGGTGCAAACCCAGTTATCAGATTTTCGCCAAGAGACACACCGATTGTGTGCAAAAAACAACAAACTTCTAAGTTATGATAAATGTAAAGCATTAAAGTGGATTTCAATGCGACACGTTTATTTGGCTTCAGGCAGTCCAAACTTTGGCATTGTTACTCGTAACCAAGAAATGCAGCGTTCTGGGTTTGGGCGGGGCGCGCGGAGGGAGAGCAGGTGCCCGTTCTGACGTAGACCCAATGAAAACCCTTCTTGTTACCTCCCCTTACTTCAAGACATTAGGAAAACTTTCTAATCAGTGGATGCACAAGAATTGATAAATGAAATGTTTTAGATTGACAAACCCACAGAATTAATGACGAAATCCTTTCTTTCACACCGTTTCACACATTTCAAGAACTCCTTAGAAACAAATAGAAGAGTTTCACACAAGATTATTTGAGAGTTGGCCTGTAAATAATTATTTAAGAAGGTCCAAGATCGCAATCCTGTTAAAGTTGTTCTAAGGGAAGATTAAACGTTTTTCTACACAAAAAGGGAAAAACTATTAAACGATGTTCCATTTTTCCCTTGAAAAAATGATATTGGGAGTTACTTACAGAATGGAATACTTATAATTAATGTTGTCACTGTACCTGAACTTTTAAATAAGAATATTAGAGATTAAGTCGTCTATATTTTTTATTGTTCTCTTTTCGTTAGTAAGTTTGTTTGATTTGTCCATTTACGAATACCAATATCTTCCTACATGTATTTCATATAAAAGTTACATAAATGGTCATCATCAATGTGTAAAGTTAATTAACAAATATATATTCTTATAAAACATAACCCAAGGTAACTTATTTCAAACTAATATTTGTAATTTTCTAAGACAAACTGCAAATTCTGTATGTAACTTGATCATGATTCATTCAATTTAAGTAGTCATAAAAATGCAAGCAAATTAATTCTACTTGCAATTTGTAATATTGTGATTGTCAAGAAATATAATGACAGAAAGATTGTTTGTAGGTATATTATTCAAAGGTACGCTTTAAAAACATAAAAATTTCAAAATTTTCTATTTAAAAATAGCTTTCAATATTTGGGTATGAATTCACACAATCCTTGTGAAGATTCTACCTTGAGAAAGAAAAATCCAGTATATAACGCAGCACTCTCACCCTCCCATTAATGCTTGCCACTTCTTTATTTTAGAGAAATCACTCCTACTAGTTTCTGTCATAAAAACTTTTCCCACAGCATATATAAGAACATTTTCAGAGCCAGACTATAAACTTTTTATTACAGAAACACGTGAATAAACAAGCATGAAGTGTTTGATTTCAGAACCAGGAACTATTTAATTCATTATTGAATGTATAGAACAAACGCAGCATTAGAATAACAGTAGCCACTGTTCACTTTTTGTCGAGGAAGTACGCGTATATATTTTGAAATCCCAACTTTAAATTTGAAATGTCGGCTCTTTGAATACAATGATACATGTATATGTAGTTGTACTGGGTATTTAGGATCTACAAAAGTAGACGCTGTTTGCGACAACTTATCGTAGGTTAATTACGACTATGAAGTATAAACTAATCAATGCATTGTCTTACAGATAGGATACGACTATGAACCGATCAATGCAATATCTTATAGGTCAGCTACGACCATGAACCGATCAATGCATTGTCAGCTACGATTATGAACCGATCAATGCATTGTCTTCTAGGTCAGCTCCGACCATGAACCGGTCAATGCATTGTCTTATAGGTCAGCTCCGACCATGAACCGATACCTTATAAGTCAGGTCGACTATGAACCGATCAATGCGTTGATTAACTTCTAATTTTTAAGTCAGCCACAACATTATAGGTTAGTTTTAAGCTGTTTGCTCTATATTATTTCAACGATTATATTATAACATTTTACATGAACTATATTCTAAGTGTCCAACACTTGCTTTGTAGGGATATTTTTGTAATTATTTCTTATCATTATTTTATATAGAGAACGGATGGTTGATCTATTCAGTAAAATACGTTAAAAAAGATAGTTGACTAAAAATGAGTTCGCAATGTAGGATTGCGTATTACAATGGGAAATTACAAATGGGAAATTTGAATGCAATGGTCGCGAGTACCCGTGTGTCAGAAATCATTAGTTACATCTAGTACACTAAACTTAAACGAAAAAGAAGGGAAAGCTACATCGTACGAGATTTATGATTCAATGTGAATAAATTAATGGATTACCATATTAAGATTTTCAAAAACTGAATTTTATGAAAATGAACACAAAAGCTTTATTACTTTCTTACTTATGTTCGATTTTTAATTCTAATTGTCGCTTCATGCAGTCACTTTGTCATTTGATCAACAAATTCTTCCCTCATTGATAGCTTCGGTTGGATGGCCTACATCTGGCCTAAATTCTGCATTATTTCAACAAATATATTTCTTTACTTTTTCCGCATACTTGTAGTCTAAAATTTGAATTTTTTGTACATGTGTAGAGAGGGCTGGTTAAATACATGCGTTAAGGAAGAGGTAACTGATAAACAGATTTGAACCAAATAAGGACTGATAAATATAAAACGCTAACTTGCATCGTTGTAGTTGGTTTAAAATATTTTATTCATACAACTTACGAGTTATCCTCCTTATAAAACAAAGCGGTGCACGTTGAAGAATAAACCAATTCACAAATAAAATATAATATATCAATAAAGTTATATCAACCTCAACAAACATGAACTGCTTGAATCTACATACTGTATTCACCTTTTTAAGAATTTATGGACAGCTAATTTTCCCGGCACTTGTTTATCCCATTGTATAAAATTAACACAGGATGTTATCCTCATTCTATGGAGCAAACTCCATAACTGGAATAATTGCCTGTGATCAAAATATTGAAAATACAAAATCTACGCTCCCTTTCCCATTTGAAAAAAAAAAAATAATGATATCTATCTTCATTATGCCCTAGGTATTTTCGAACAATTTTCGTATGCTTTAGACGTGAACATGACAACAGACCGCTTCTTTTTTTTTTTTTTGAATTTTAATTATGATCAGAAAACATTGATTAAAAAAAATCATAATAAGATTGAAAGACAACACCGTTCATGTAGTTATGATAAAAATATAAAAAAAAAATATTCTTCTAATCTATTTTTTTTAAACCAAAAAGTCGGCTTAGATAATAAAAAAAACCATAAATATATTTACAATGAAAAAATATATTCTAACAGTCAAATAAATTAGCTTGAATAGCATAGGCCCAGTAAGTATTCATTGGAGTTGAAAATGACAACAGCTTCCGGAATTTGTAGTCTCGGAAAATTCAGTATTTATATTTTTCTCATGATCACGTGAGACAAATATGGCTTCCACCTGATGTCTCTGACCGATTCGCCACTGTCAGACTAATTTCTAACTGTCGGTGTTCAACTAAAGCCAAATTCAGAGACATTACAAGAAACAGTAAGGATAATTAGATTTGGCAATTGCAATATGTGATACTAAATGCTATCATTTATCACCAGTTTATTTAAAACGTGATTGCACTACACATTTTTGCGTTGCCATCTTCATAAAGTGACCAGCCATACACAATTGTGAGGAATATGTTCACATGATTTTCATTTTTTTTCAATATTTAAGATTGGGTGACATTTAAACACTTCTTTGATAAGCTGAAACTATTTTTGCACATGCTGTCAGGTTGTATTGAATGAAAGAGGAGGACAGGTCAAAGAAAAAATTAATATATGTTCTTAAAGACTAATAACATAGATAAAGTATTGTTATGCGTGTCTGAAATTGTAAATGTAGATGCGTTTTGAATGTTCATACATAAATCATTTGATACTTAGCTATAAAAGTATACTGTAATTTCATGTGTACTTGCAGACATCTGATCAAGATGGCAGAATACTGGCTGATATCCGTTCCTGGAGAGAAGACGCTGCAGCAGTCCTGGGAAACCCTCAACAATGCCACCATGAGGAACCAAGTGTTGTCAACCAATTACAAGTTTGCCATTCCAGATCTCAAGGTACCGTGGCATCAGCTGGTAAAACGAGAATTAGTTATATAGTATCATAAGTCTGTAATTTTACACTATTAACGAGCTGTCTCGTGTTGCAGGTTGGAACATTGGATGTCCTTGTTGGTCTTTCTGATGACATGGGCAAACTGGACATTTATTGTGAAAGGTAAAGTTTGATTCTTTTGTGTCAGGTGTGTATTCTGATGAGACAGATTCTGTGTTTGTGTTTAAAACTATGAAATACATATTAAATTAAAGGTTGATTTCTTTTAAATCCATTTCCAATTTAGTAAGGATTGAATACTGATACTTCACATTTCAGTTTGATGTGCATATAAGGTTTTGTAAAACATAGCGTACAGATAGGTAAAGTACATGACATTTGATGTCCATTTGTTTCCAGTGTTACCAGGAAAATAGCACAATACTTAGGGGAAACACTGGAGGATCGTAGTGATAAATTACAAGGAAATTTACAAGTCAATGGAGGTTTGTTTATATGTGGTTGTATTTTTTAGATAAACTGAAAGCTGTTTTTAAAGATTAACGTGTATCACTAACATCAATTAGTGATTGATCTTGGTATACTCTGCATCTCAATGTTAAAAGTAGATGGTTTTTGGTCCCTTAAAATAACGATACAATAATTGATCATTCTTTTTTTATTTGTTAAATAGTGGATATGGTAACCTACCTGACACGATTCCAGTGGGATTTGGCAAAGTATCCCATCAAACAATCCCTGAAAAACATTGCCGAAATAATCGGAAAGGTCAGACATACTTCTTTTTTTCCAAATGCCATTCAATGAATAGTTGCATTTCTCCTTGAGTAGGAGCAAGATGTCATATATTTTATTGATATTATTTTTTAGCAAGTTTCACAGATTGAAACAGACTTGAAAACAAAAGCCACTGCATACAACAATCTGAAGGGAAATCTACAGAACCTGGAAAGAAAGTCCACGTAAGTTGCTGCTTTTTGACATACATGTATTGGGAAAACAATTTGAAGTCATCCATAACAAATGTGTATCTTAATCAAGAAATGCATGTCAAATCCTGTTGTGTTTTAGGGGAAGTTTGTTTACAAGAAACCTGACAGAATTGGTGAAGAGGGAAGACTTTGTGCTGGACTCGGAGTATCTACAGACACTGCTGGTGGTGGTTCCCAAGTAGGTCAAACTGATTAATTACATGTATTACAGTTGAACTTCGATATCTCAAACACTAATACTGGTATCTCAAATACAATGGATATGTGGAAGTGATTTGTACGTCCCAACCATTTATTTTTTACCGTAAGTATTTTACCCTCGATATCTCGAATACTCAGATATTTCAAAGTTTTTAAACAGTCCCATCTACGAGGGTCAATCAAAAAATACGAAGACTTTTGTCATAGCTATGTTACTTAACGTCATATCATTACTAAATTTGGTAGACATAATTAAGCAATACTTTCAGACAATTTGCAAGAAAAAAAGTTAATAAATTTCTTTATTTCTAAGAATTATTTAGATTTTAATCCTACAAAAATGAGGTCACAGCGCACGGTCAAAATTTGTGTTATGTCAACAATAAACCATATAATGTTGAAAGTAATATCTCTATAAATTTGGCTTAAAACCAAATTATATTGAAACTTCAAATTTAGTATAGTCATGGTATTCTATGTACCAAATAATGACAGGATATATTCTTTTGTCGAACAGATACTAGTAACTAAAATCAGAGAGTCCTCTTTAGAATTTACTAAAAACATCGACGTTGCCGGACGTCACGGCGCATCGAGAAGTACAAATAAAATGGATTTAACTCAGGAAAAAGCCGATACAAGCTGTGAAAATGCTCAATGGTGCAAAAAATAAGTCAACAATTATTTGCAAGTTTGTGGTTAACTGTAATAAATGTTGTGGGGGTAGTGGTCATTGTATTTTGAATGTAAAACAGTCCGAAAGAGAGTAGAATATCTGTAAATATTTGGTCAAAAAACGAAGTAACGTCAACCGACGTTCAGGGTTATCCTTACTGTAAACTAAGATCTACACAGTTAGAAAATGAAAACATTGAAGAACTAACTTATGATTCTCGAGCAAATGTGTGCAAATAAGATGTTAAGTGGTTCAGTGCCATTTTAAATTGTAAGAAGAAAGGCACAAGAGACTAAGCGTGATATAAAGATGGGGTATATCTATAAACTGTGCGTGTTTAGTTTTAAAGTCATGTTTTGAACGTTACCGTGCGCCATGGTGACAAAACATGTTGTTTTTAAAAAGGGGTAACAAAAATACCATTTCATCAAATGGACTAAAACTTCGCAAATCAATAACATAAGTGTTGGTGCACAGATTAATCTGTTAAGTATGACTCTCATGAAAAATATATGATAGACAGCCACATTGTCTTCGTATTTTTTGATTGACCCTCGTAGTTCGAGATAACGAAGTTTGACTTTATTTTACAATTTAAAGGGGCATGGTCACTATTTTTGTGAGATTTTATTTTTCTGTTTTTAATATTTATAATGCCTCAGAAAGACACTTCTTAAAGTCAAACAAAATTTGAGTGCCAGCTGTTGAATTATAAGCGAGATACAGAGCTCACAATTCTTTGTTATGTAAACAAAGCTTAATTAATGTGTTTGTATACATTTCGAATGTTGAAAAGAAAATCCCAGGTTTAGACCTAAAATGAATGTGACAAACGCTAGGAACTGTCTATTTATGTTTAAAACAAATTAGCAGATATAATAATTGGTTGGATAAAGAAGTTTTACCTGTATATTGAACCATTATAAACAAAAACATGACATGAGTCTTGTTTACATAACAAACAATTTTGAGCTCTGTATCTTGGTTATCACTCTACAACTGACGCTCAAATTTTGGTTGATCATTAGAAATGCATTATTGAAGGACATATCGCATGTTTTTCAATTTTTGGAATTGTTTAAATTAAATCATTCTGTATACCGGGTACTCATTAAAAGTGAAGTTTATTATCATTTTCATGAAATAATCTGGCTAATTTTTAACAAAACAAAAAGAAAATTTGACCCAAATCATGACCATGCCCCTTTAATTTTTCTGAACAAAGACTCTGTCATCTCAGTTAATTTCTTATCAATATTCAAGGTATATTTATTGCAACTGAAAGGCATAATCTGTTCCATATATGTGAATGTTGTTATGGAATTATTATTGTAGTTTGAATTAATACTTTCAAGCAAGCTACTTTGGTAATTAAGTGCATATTACAACATGTATTTTGTAGAAATATCATTCATGACTGGCAGGCAAAGTATGAGTCATTGACTGATATGGTGGTTCCTAGATCATCAAGGTAAGCTCTTTTATACTTCAGCTTGAAAAGTTTCCTAGCTGTTAGGAATTACTATAAGTTATGGCATATTAATTTACTCTGACAAAAGTTTATAATTGGTAATTTTTTATGTCATTTTGGTGGTAAATTAAAATTTCACATTAAAAATTTCCAACATGAATTTTGCAGCTCATATTGTCTTAAGTTGTACAAAACCATCAAAACAAAACTTAAATATACTTGGGGCATATAAAGATTGCAGAGAAACCATCAGAGCTTTCAAGTTTGTAAATTAGAGCTGTGTTTCCCTCATATAGATGGTTAATAGATTTTCAAAATACTTCAAGATGCCTTAATTAAATTATCTTTTAAAATACAATGTAGCCTAGAATCAACAATTAAACACTATTTTGTATATACTATAATTGTCACTGTTGAGAAGTTTATTCTGTAGATTTGATTTACTTTGTGTGTGTGTGTGTCTGTAGGACACTGTTTGAGGACGATGAGAACTGCCTTTGTTCTGTGACACTCTTCAGGAAAGTAGCCGAGGACTTCAGAAACCGATGCCGTGAGAACAGGTATGCGACTGTGTATGTCCAAGGGCAGGCAACTCTTTATGACCTCAGGGTAATAACCCAATTTCCTGAGTTAACACTGTTCTATAATTGTAAGTGACAAAACTAAGATTGAAACTTAAATTACTTAACATCAGGAGATTTCAGAAGTCTCATATGCTAACCATAAGCATACTCTGTTTGTTTCCTGCGAAACTATGCATATGGGCATAATCTTAATCTTCACAGATTTATGGTCAGAGATTTTACATACAATGAGAAAGATATAGCTGATGGCAAAATGGAAATCTCAAAACTGGAGGATGATAAAAAGAAACAATATGTAAGTAGTACAGCAAATGGAAATTATATGTTGATCGATAGCTTTTTATATGGATAGTTAAGTTTTATATCCTTAATGTATTTTAGGGCCCTCTGGTTAAATGGTTAAAAGTCAACTTTGGGGAGGCTTTTTCTGCTTGGATACATGTCAAAGCTCTTAGAATATTTGTGGAGTCTGTACTTAGGTAAGCAGTAAAACTGTATCTTCTAGAACAAATGCAATGATTTACCATGATCTGTCTAAAGGTTAATTTTAATTCTGCATTGTTTTACCTGTAGGTATGGATTGCCTGTTAATTTCCTTGCGGTACTTATACAACCACACAAAAAGACAACCAGGAAGCTACGAGAAGTCATGAACCAGTTGTACGCTCATCTAGACTCACCGGCCTCTCAAGATGTATGGCTCTACACTTCTCACTCATAGGGTTCAATAAGATAGTGCTCAAAAATTAATGTATTTCAATTCAATATAATTGTATATCATCATTTGTTCTGTAAATTCTTTTATTAAAACAATCTTTCACATTTTTAGCAAAAATGATGCATTATACACATTTAAAATCTGATTATTCATTACAGAAGTAGAATAAATTGTATGTTTAATGACTAATTAACTGCAGATGTTGATTTTGTCTGGATGTCGTGTCATGTTTGTGCTATGTTTTTTTTCAGGCGGGACAGATGGAGATTCCAGGGTTGGTGGGGATCAGCAATGTGGACTACTATCCGTATGTGTATTACAAAATCGGCCTGGATCTGGTGGACCCACTCAAGTAAATCTGGCCTCCAGGCTCTGTGATGATTCCATACTATTCTATAAGGTTGGACACTGTAACTGCAGGCTGGTAATGCTGCTGCTCTCAGCTTGAGGGTAAAGGTCAAATCCATGACGATATAGTGATATTTATGTTACCTAGGTTACCGTTGCCATGTATTCTATATGAACAAGTCATTCCTCTGTTGATTGGGTTTTTAAATTATATATGTTATTCCTGTTTGTTCAAAGAAACCAACACCAGTCTCTGTATGGGTATTAATCCGAGAAAAAGAAGGGTCGGGGGCAAGGGGGGCTCTGACGATGTATCACCATGCATGTAATGATTATCCCTACAGTGAAAGAAGGGATAACTTTAATGTTGGAGTTTTCATAATTAAGAATGAAAGATTCATCGTAGCTGTTGGTTTCTTTGTTTAAACAGAAAGGGTAGAGGACCATTAGAGGGTCTGGGAACTGTGATTCAATTGTATTGATTACGTAATGAAATGTATATAGTCATTATTAGAAGTCCGTTATTTCCACTGAGATCCAGCACTGTAGATGATAAAGTCTTGTGGTTACAATTTCTTTCAAAGTTGTCAATTTACTAGCTAGGTACATTTATTTTTAGGGAAGAAAAAGTAATCATGCATTATATTTACATATATTCTGTATATCACTTGCAATAAGCAGATGTTGAAACTAGTCATAATGTTAACTGCATGTAGAACATGTTTGTATAACATGTTGAGATATGTGTAAATGGAAATAATGTATCTAATTGATAATAAAGTATATACAAAATAACGTTTTGTTGTTGATTCTAGGCTATAATAGATGATGTTTATATTTTGAAAGATAACTTGAAATATCTATTGACGAGTAAAACACAGCTCTTAGCTACAGACTTAAGCTGAAGCTTTTATAAGCCCAAAATATATTTTGAATTGTTTTATTGGTTTTATACAACTTTAAGGAATATGAGCTGCAATTATCATGTTAGAATTTATTATTGTGAAATTGTACTTAACTACTAAAATGACAAAAAAGAATGCTGATTATGACTTCCGTTAGTCTCATTTTTATGGAAAAGGCTACTTATAGGCCCAGCTTGAAATCTTTCTTCTGATAAAAACTTTAAACCTATTTATCATAAAGGTTCAAGTTACATGCAGAATTATCATAGTGCATGTAGCAGTTTTTGCAGCAAAATAAAATTCTTAGAAATGCAGCTCATGTATGTTATCTATAAGAAACAGCCAAATGGTCTCCTATTGGAATCCGAGTCTGACATCATCCTTATTATTTTATGCAGTTTGTGATTTTTTCTAAGGTTGCTGAAGGTTTCAACCAAGCAATAAACTGGTTTGAACTGGTTCATATAGAGTTAGCCCCATCAGTTTCTCTAGAACTATGAATCACAATAAGTTTTCTTAAGAAATAGAGAATTACTCGGTAGATGTAAATATATTGCTTTAACAACAAATTCATAAAAAAGGTTTGTTTTGGGTTTATAGTTTTAAAAACAGTACTGATCAAAATTTTGGCTAATAAGATGCTTATAAACCTTATATATTTCCTTGGTGTAGTTTATTTGTTAAATGAAAACCTAAAATTCAGTCTAAATTGATTGTACATTTACAAAATATTTTTACAGACAATATGTCATTGTACTGACAAACAAGTAAACATTATAGGCATTGGAGAGGTTGAGATTTAAAATGTGTACATGTGTTATAACTACACGTACACGTTTTTGTTGTAAAAGCTACACGTTTGTACTTCCGTGTAATACTACAAGTTTACAGAGCGTGTAGATACCTTGTTGTCACAAACACTGATGATGTAATGCACAGAGAATTCAGGTGATCTCTCTAGTACACATACCTGTACACGTTTGAAATCTCCACCTCTCTATTATCTCAATCTGTGCATCAACAGCTAGGGCTCTCATGGCATGCATCAGTACGCAGTAGGTACAACCTTCAATTAAGGGTCAAGGTATGCAGATCCTATATCAATGGATGATGTAACTTCAGAGCTGTAGCTCTCCAGGAAATTTTTGGTTGGTAGACTTGTATATCTTCAATATTTTCCTTGAGAGGTAGAGTTCTACATACATGTATAAATCATTTTTGACTCAAACTTGTTTTAAAAAAATTCACCTGCTTCATTTTGGTAATTTAATATTTGTCAACAACAAAATATAGCATACAAGCACAACTTTCATAAACGAATTAATTATTATGGAATGCACAAATCAAATTAAAAGAATGTACAATTACATGTATGGTCATAAAGAATACCTTCTAAGTAACAAATTCATAACATGTTAATGTATTTGAACACATTGATAATTGTTCATATAAAATGTGATGTACATATGGACGGAATACTGTTAATTGTAGACTTTGTCACTTATCAACATAATCCTACATTTTAAATTTTCTGTGGATTCAATTGGTCTAAAGCAATGTTAGGCATGATCGAACAGCTTCCTGAATCATTGGATGATCCACTTTAAATATGTAGGAAAATTTGGTACCACAACAAATTTCAGATCACTCAGAATTTTTACAAATGAATCTCTCAGTCCAGCTCTGAGTCATCCCAGTCTTTAATGGCGGGGTCCACAGTTGTCGCACCAAGGTTGGCAGCCAGGTCCTGGATTTTCTCTTCTTTTGTCATTTTCTTGGAAGCTTCCTCCATCTGGGAGATTTCAGACTTTGCCGTCTTTGACACACGGGACCCTGTCATTGCACCAAGACCCTGCAGCAGATGTTGAGCCTGAGCTCTGGCCTGCATGTCGTAAGAGCCAGGGATTTCCGGAGTAATGGCATCCAGATTAAGCTCTGATTCGGATGCTCCATATGCCCTGGATTTTCCTCCTGTGAGTCTGGGTTCCTTTTGCTGTGGGAGTTCCTCAATCAGTAGTTTGGTGGACCTACTGTCTGTTACCTCTTGTATCATTGGTCCCCTAGAGGTGCTGGATTCACGGATGGGCACCTCATCTGAGGTTCCCTCTTCCTCTTCCTCCTCCTCACTGTCACTGCTGTCTGACAGGACCTCAATCTTTGGTTTGTAGGTGGTCTAAAATGTAAGTGTTATAAAAGATATGCTATGATTTTACAGATATTTTGGTGTTTTTAAATCCATGGTTTTTAATGATTTAATGAAAGAATTTATATCAATGTATTGAAAAAAAGATATTTCTTGAAAAAAATTCTGCTTCTACTGTCTATACTGAAATGGTAATTATCAACCATGTGATTCATTCATTGATAGAATTTTTTTCTAGCCTTCTAAGAAACTAACTTTTTTCTGTTGTGCCATGGTGATAAGCTGTTCTTCATTGACATCCACATCCTCTAAATCTGGCAGATCCTGTAAAATATCAACAGGAATCCTTCAGTATTGCTTCTGGTACAATTACACTATATTACATACCATTAAGACATTTACAAGGTTTATGTAAGGAATAGAGTAATAAAATACAAATGATATACATTGCTTTATTCTTCACGTTCAACAGTGCATGTATGTTTACATAACATCAATAGCCATATAGGTATGATTAAAACCATACACAATGACAAAACATCACAATCACTGCAGATGTTAAGAAGCCCTAAGGACTGATACTTTTGTGAACTTTATATTTACAATTAATGGTACTTACATCTAAGTCCTCTTTACTCTTCTTGTCTGAAAAAAAAAAATCATAAATAAATTAAGTTTTTGGCACAAGACCATCATATCTGCATTGATAAAAAAGCTTTTGTCTATGAGGGTCTCTTCATCAATACATACGTTAATTGAAGAATGAATATTACTAGTATGCAGAGGTTCTTACATTAATGTACACATATACATATAATAGTAGTTTTGTGAATTTCCTACCAGAAATTTCGGTGATGAAGAGACGTGTGCTGTCTTCATCAGAGGTTTCCTCTACAAAGAATAAAAAAGAAAAGGTCAATTAAACAGAGATTTTAACTTCGCTGAAGATCAGTCTACTGGTATGTATCTCAATAGACATGCAATGATTCACAACATGAATTTTCAGAGATGTGACTAGATGCCAACTTACTGGACTTGGAGAAGATGCCTTTCTCGGAGATGGGGGCTTTGCCAGTGATGAGGGGAGTCTCCCCTTCTTCTTCCTCCTCTTTGTCTGATGAAGAGTCTGTCTCTTTGGTCTGAAATTTCCACCATACATACATTTAACCATATCCTTATTTCATTTAACTATTTACTACATGCAACTTATAAGAAATTTATTAAAAAAGAAAATGGTATCATATCATTATGGGACATTAACAAACACCTGATGTCTTTTTTCTGGTTTAAAAAAACCCCAACCCTATTCATTATGTAGAATGTATGTTTTTTCTTATGAATTTATAAAGTTAGGTGCCTGTGTAGACAACCTATAGATTCATTAATTTGAGACAGCATGCGTGAACAAGATATTCATTTGACTGCAATTACAGAGTTATCTGACTTATCTCCCCTTACCTCCTCCCCCTTCATCCTGTACTTGCCGGTCAGCCAGCACACGCTCGCCTCGTCCACCTCCCCCTCGATCCCCTTCTCCCTCAGCTCCTTCTCTATCTTATCTTTCTCGTTTCTTCTCCTGATGTCGAGCATCGCTAAAATTTACACCAAGTGTCACTTAATCCACCTCCGTATGTGCGAACATTTCACCTTAGTATTAAAATGAACAATTTGCAGTAATATTTTACAATTTTGCAATATAATATGATATAAGAAGCTCCTTACCTTTAACGCTTTCCTGGATTTTTCGTCTTTCGTGGTCAATCCAACGCTCTCTTTCTTCTCTCTCTGCCTCGACACCTCCTCGCCCCCTGAAAATGGTGAATCCATTGTAAAATTGTATTTTATTGATAATGTGTGGTTTTACATTGTTTTTATTAGTACACTTTGATTCAAAGTACATGAACCGTTATGTAATTGATATCAAACTGAATGAGAGGCTCTTCAACACAAATCTTGCATATACACGTATCGGTAACTAAGAGTGTGACAATTGTAGAATCATTTAAATTAATCTTTGTGTATTGTCGCTTTTTCGCTTATTCGTGGGGATGTAATTTCGTGGATGCATGCATTGGTTCTTAGTATCAGAAAGAGGGATAACTCTCTCAAAATTAGATTTCGTCAAGGATGTTAATTCATGTGGTAGGACTACCCACGTATGGCACGAAATTTGAGCCACCAGGAATTCTAATGATTCTACAGTATTTGAATAATTGCTATCACTGAAATAAATCTAAAACATGCTAATCTGGCTGGTGTAAATCAGTTTGTTAACAGAAACAAAAGCACAATAGCCTCATCAACATATGAATAATTTTTTTTTCACTCTATTTATTAATCTGCTAAAATTGATCAATATGGTTTCATTACTCTCTTTTTAACATTTCATCCTAAATACTGGGAAGTAAACATCGACATCCTAATATCATTATGTATTTATGGAACTTACCATGCCTCCGCACACGCCCTGTCCTTGGGAAACACTGGTCTGTCATCCAGGTACGTCAGGTGTTTCTGGTCAAAAATCAAAACATGTCAATAAATCACTATTTCCCACTATGCTGTAAATTATATTGAGTTGAGGTTTGTTAATTTACTTCAGGATTATTCAAGAAGTACATATGTACTGACCAGCCGGACTATCAGAGTTTTCCTGTAGTTCTTGATATGCTTTAGCAGACCATTCCCCATCAAGTTAATCACTTTCTGTCAACAACAAAAAATAATTGATTTTAATCATACATACATGTTTACTTATTAGAAACATATGGATTAACAATAAATTTTAAACAAGTGAGTCAAAATGCATGTTAACAAACGGAGATTATACAAACACTTTAGGAATAAAATAAAACAAAATCCTTACAAGAATTTATATTTGATAAATTGATTGAAACATCATGCAAGTACCTACTGTGATACAGGTACTCAGTATCTAGTTATGTAATCAAATTCAAATGTATCCCCTTTTTAATAACATCAATTGTTTTTCATGCACTAGATGCTAAAATTTATAACATAGCAGGTATTATATATTGTTCATGGATTGAGACTTACCAAGTTTTGCATTTGTTCAAACACTTCAATGACCTTGGGATCCTCTATTTTGTTATGGGCGAGGTCAAGGACACTGACTGTGTGTAGTTTGGCGAGGTGCTCCAGAGACTCGACATCTGACAGGCGGTTATGGGAGAGATTCAGGGTATTCAGGACTGGCAGACAATCTACATCACAGACGTGAAAATTTTAAATAAACTTACCGGTATCAATGGTACTTACCGGTAAATGAACATGTATACTTATGTGTGAAATTAAGATATTCTCTGCTGCTTGTGTAATAATCAACAAATTAACAAATTAAATAATGAAGTTTGCTTATTAATGAAAAATGATATGATGTGTTTTAGTTCTAATTTAAATATTTTCTTTACCATACACTAGAAATGATAGAACAAGGACCTGTAACAATGGACATACCCAGGTTTTCCACCTTCCTGATACAGTTGTGGCTGAGGTTGAGCGTGTCCAGTTTCTGTAGGGGCTCCAGGTTTTCGATCTTCTCGATCAGGTTTTGTTGTAGATACAGACATCGCAGTTCTCCCTGATGGTCCAGGTTTTCGATCTTCCTGATTCCGTTACACTCGAACCAAAGACATCGTAGTCCTGTGTACTCCTCAAGATTCTCTATCTTGTGAATGCCTGTCAATACCAAAATGTTGTTACTTTTTCATTCTGATATTGTGACATGTATCTCAGGTGTCAAAAAACACAGAAAAACAATGAATAATAACCCCTCCAACTCCGCTCCATTTCAATATATTTGCATTTCCATTGTTCTTTCCCACTGTAAGCCCATACAGAGGAGCTGCAATTATTTCTCTATAATCGCAATTGCTCTGTCAGTATACTATGACGTCATAAAGGTGTAACATTATATATACTTTTCCATGACGTTATAGATTTAAACCACTATACGATACATCATGTGTTTTTCCCCCAACTCCATTAAAATTGACGTATTTACATGTAATATTAAAACATGTTTTTGATAACATTTTAAAGGAATTACTGTTATAACATATCATTGATTCTGTTAACAAATCTATGTGAATTAAAAAGATACATTACAGTCTGAATATTTACTTTTGATATAATAGCTAAATGTCAAGGTCTAAGCTAATACAGGGTATTTGCGAGTAGTAAAATGCAAATATAAGTAATAAACAACAATTATTTAGGGAACATGGCGTTATGAATAGCAACTGCTCTGCTGGCATATTTTCCATGATGCGCTAGCGCGCATCATGGAATATGCCAACAGAGCAATTGCTATTCATAACGCCATGTTCACTGAATAATCGTTGTTTATTTCTTAAATGTTTCCTCTATTTTACACTTCATGACGCATTGTAAAGTTTTGCTGTACATGTAGTTAAAATAATGAAACTAATACATCCTCAACCAAACTCTATAGATATATCAAGAGGACATGCTGTGGAATATTTAGAATGTATGGTGGCTCAATTTTTGTGGTATTCATGGGTAGCTCTACCCCACAAATTTACATCTTTGACCAAATTAAATTTTGAAAGAGTTAGTTTTGTTACTGAAACTAGAAACCGATGCATCAATAAAATTGCATCCCCATGAATAAGCAAAATTCCAACACTTCACAAAAATTTGCCCCCACAAAATTTAAATACTTCCACAGTAATACACAAAATGTTTTACCTTTGTAATGAAGATAAAGGACATCATTTAAAGCTGGTGTCAGATATAGCTTTAGTTCCTTGCAATGTTGTTTCAGAAACTTTTTAGTAAGCCTACAAGGGAAAAACATCTTTACATTGCTTGCACCACACAAAGGGGATAAACTTTAACTTGTGTATATTTTGGTAACTTTTTTTTGCAATTTTAAAACCATATTTTCCAAAGTTATTTAATGGTGACCAGAATAAAAACATGAAAATATCAAAGGACAAGAAACTTGCAAGAAATATTCGCATGATGAAATCATGCAAACCTTGTGAAATTTTTTGCAGAGAGAGAGAGAGAGAGAGAGAGAAAGAGAGAGAAAGAAAGAGAGAGAGAGAAGGGTGTCCTTACTTTGGCCAACTGCTCTTGCTCTCTTCCTCCTTCTTAACAACCTGCTTGCTCTCCTCGGCTGTCTGTCTGTTGGTCTGTTCACTCTGAGTGTTATTTAAGTTATTTGGTGTCTGGTTTTCTTTGTCCTCAGGGTTGCAGTTGTTGTCTGTGTTTTTGTTCTCTGTCTTATTTGTGTTTACATTATTGCCTGGTTTTCTGTTGTCTAACGTTTCTAAAAAAAATGTACATTAATTTGATGAAGTAAAATAACCAGTTTTACAAAAATATCTGGCTTCTTTCATGACCATTCCCAATGCCTTTACATTTTTTTTCTCAGACAATTTGATAATAGCCTTTTGATGAATGGAAGGAATTTAGGACCTAGCTTCTTACCATTCTCTGATTGCTTTGGGGAGTTGTCCACCACCTCAATCTTTACTGAGGGAGAGTTTGATGACTCCCTTTGTGGCTCAGGTATGGGATCTGAAGTGATCTCCTCAATCAAAGGCATGTTTTTGACTGTTGTATCCAAAAACTACATTGAAGAATATCAAACATCAAGTGAAAAGTCTATTTTTATTAAGATTATGCATAATTGGAAGTGACATAAAATAAAATGTGCATGTCTATAAAATCTTTTTTAACATGTAACATGAATGTATACTATATAACATTTACTTCCAATACCCATGGTATTGGAAGTAAATACCCATGGTACATGTAACTGCCACAATTTAGAGTGCATATTATACATGTACTTGATCACTAATGAAATTTATCTTGTTTCATTATTCTTGATAATAAATTATAAAAAATTAAATCACTCATCACTAAACTATAGACCTCTTCATAGTAACTGCAGTACTGCTCTTTTGCAGGGCAGTTGAAATATGGTGTAATTGTCAAGTCAATTGGTTTATTTATTGAATTATCTTCTAACTAAAACTTCAAGTATATCAATTTGCCATGCAATAGAGCAGTACCGCAGTTATTTTGAAGGGGTCTATAGGTAAAATGGATGAAAAAAATCTACCTTAAATCAGGGACACACAAATATTCAATCAATAGAATCATAAATAAATACTCTCTCTCTCTCTCTCTCTCTCTCTCTCTCTTTTAGATGATCAGACGATAGTCGAAAAATATTTCATCACCCAACATACATAAACTTTTCTATAAAATAATTTAACATCACAGAGAAGGACCCCATCCCTCGAAATATGGAAGAAAAGAATAGTAAATTAAACAATTCACCGAAAAAATGCAATCTTTGGACCAATTTTTTTTAATTGCTTATCATCTTCATTTTTGAATAAACATATTCTTACCGAATCGAACCGAACACGGAACTCTAGTAGCGTTCTCAGAAGTCTAGAATATTCCTTACGAAATACAATGGTTGCCTAATCCAGAAAACGTGGGTATGTTTTGACATGCACCGAGTTCGAATGTAAACAACAATGGCGGCGTAGTAACAAGATAAATAGTAACAACGAACCCGATTATTTTTTGTACGAATAAAAAGTTTTTTCTCGTTATTCTGTAAAATTTGTTTTTTGCGGTTCACCAAATTCCTAAAAAAATTATGTCGACCATTAAGCCCACGTTTTTGTTTTTTGCTTTTTGTTACAAATATTTTTTACATTTTTTTAGGGAGGCAAAATGATTGATGTCATTTTAAGGTATTTTCTATCTCTGGACGAAGAAGAGTTCGATATTAGAATTTAGCAGAATACTAGAATTTTAAAATCTGTTTTAATAGTTAAGTTGGTATACATGCAACAATTAATTGATATTAACGAACTATTGTTATTTTATTATTTAGTTGAATTATTGCATGTTAAACGGTAAAAACGCACAAAATTGGAATAATTTGAATAAACTTTACAACTTCATGTTACAACACATGAAATGAGATTATCATCTATGGTTGATTGCAATGATCGATCTGAAATTCATGGAACACTTTTTAAAATATTTGATCCTTTTCGAGAAAATTATCGGATACAAATGACATAAAAAGAATTAAAGAATTCTTTTTACATATATTACCCGGCTAATCTCAAAAAGTCATTTTTAATTGAACATAGAGATGGTAAGAAAAAGGGACTACACAAAAAAGAAGATGAGGGAATAAGATGGCGCAACAGCCCATTTGGTTTAGTCGTAAAATACAATTTCAAATTTAACATTTTTTCAATTGAATATATTTTATATGTTATAATACAAGTTTACAAAAGGATAATTTCTAACAATATTCAGTTTGAAATATTTCAGAAAACGATAAGAAAAAAGTAATAAAAAGTTTTGGTGGTATCGAACCCACAACCTAAAAACCAAAGTTCTTATGTCTGGTGCTCTAACCACTGAGCCATTTCATTCACAACAAAGGGCGTTCTTAAAATGCTACATATATGAGACGTTGGCGACGAATTTACGGACTTAATTGTATTATTTTTCTTAAACGTTCAATTGTTTGGCTACTAATTGACATTATAGAGTAGCCTATTGTGGGTCATTTCTCCACATTTAGTTGATTAAAATCGGTTTAATTTCCATTAAACCGTATAATTTAGACTATGACAAAATATGGAGCTCAGACCCACTCTATAAATTTCTGTAAGTTGTATTTTTTTACGGACTACTTCTTTTAGCGCAGTTATACAAGTAGTTGTTTGGCTGTAGTATATATAGAACCGATCAGGTATAGACAGGTCATCGAAGAGCAATCAACCCTTTCGAACACGATTTTTTCTGGCCGTACTTATGACTGAGACGAGTTCGAGCCACGTGGGAGAAGAGCGGGCTTTTCATGCTGCGCCTAGAGGTTCACAACACGGGCCCGTTCAAGATTCCATGGATGATTTTACGACTGCATGCAGAAGCATTGGATATCTTTTCTGACAAGCTAGAGAGAGCGCTGAGAAGGCAGAAACAGGAGATTGTCAACGAATTGAATTTGACTTCAAAATCTACGGAGAAAAAGGTACCGGACTTTAAGTTTCAAAGTAACAAGATCCAATTTGAATTTAACTCGGACAGAGAACATGACATTCTTAAAGCAGTTAATTTATTAAAAGGCAATAACGTTGAATCTGCAATTGACGCTTTAAATTCTGTTGTAAAAGACTTGAACAAAAGAAATAAAGTTGTACGTATTGCCGACAAGTATGGGTGGGATGTCGTTCAAGAATATCAAGATGACCCTATTACTGATGATGCTGATGATGCTACTAAGCTTAGACAAGCTATTTTTAGAGCAAAGAAAAGAAACAACAACAGGAAGCCTTATGAGCGTAACAACCGTTCGTATTCTAGACAAGATTCGCAGGGACTTCCGGGACAGTTTTTTTCGTCCGCATGGGCAGGATTTTGGATCAAGTTGCACCAGAGCAGAGTATGGAAGATATCCCTATTATCAGCCGTTCACTTCATCTCAGCAATGGTACAGAAAGGCGGCATCATCTTCAAGTGGAAGTAGCGGAGCAGCAGCCAGGAACATCTGCTTCTACTGCAACAAGTTCGGACACTGGGCCAACAAATGTCCGGAAAAGGGAAACGGCAGTTTCACAAACACAGCATCAGCAACAGCATCAGGCAGCAAACAATGACTTGGTGAGAGACTGTATTTTGTACAATGTGTTTGAATTTAAAAACTCTACTTCCTCCAAAGTTAAAGGCAATTTAAAAATGCATTCAGATTTTTGGGAAAACCAAATACATGCTTCAGATTTTATTATGAATGTTATACGGTATGGTTATTTTATTCCATTTGTAACTGAGCCGATAGCAGTGTTGCTGAAGAATAACAAATCTGCATTTCAGCACAGAGATTTTGTGGAGTCTGCTATTCATGAGTTATTAGTTTCAGGAATAGTTGAGGAGCAGACAGATAAACCTTTTGTTGTTAATCCTTTATCTGTAGCTGTTAACTCGGAAGGTAAATGTAGGTTGATTTTAGACCTTAGACACGTTAATCAATGTATTGACAAAAGAAAATTTAAAATGGAAGGTATTGTGCATGCATTACAAATGGTTATGAAAAACGGATTCATGTACAAATTTGACTTAAAGTCTGGGTATCATCATGTTGATATTCATAAATTACATCAAAAGTATCTAGGATTTTCATGGAAGTTTGAAAACAAAACCAGATATTTTATTTTTACATGTTTACCTTTTGGATTATCAAGTGCTCCATATTTATTTACAAAGTTACTCAGACCTTTGGTCAAATTTTGGAGATGTAAAGGATTTAAATGTATTGTTTATTTAGATGACGGATGGGGTATAGCTGAAGATTATGCTACCTGTGTAAAGGTTGCTATGGAAGTTGAAAAAGACTTGCATTGTGCAGGTTTTGTAGTGAATAAAGAAAAGAGTGATTTTAAACCTAAGCAAGTTATTAAGTGGTTAGGTTTTGTATGGAATACAAACTATGGAACTCTTGCAGTACCAGACGAAAAATATTTAAAATTTCAGGAAGATATTAAATTTGTTGCTCATAACAAAAATTCTGTTACAGCAAGACAGTTGGCTAAAGTTACAGGGAAAATTGTTTCATTTTCATTTAGCCTTGGTAATATTTGTTATATTATGTCTAGATACATGCACATAGCTATAGCAGAATGTTTATCTTGGGATCAGTTTATCTTATTCAATGATACATGTAATATACTTCAAGAAATTATGTTTTGGTTAAACAATTGTAGATTTCTAGCCAGAGTGTGTCATTTTGTAAGTGATAATCCTCCTGAGCAGATTTTATATACAGATGCAAGCAACACGGCAGGAGCAGGTTATTCTGTTAGAACTTTTAATTCTGTAGTTCATTACATGTGGACACCTGAGCAGAGGTGTCAAAGTTCTACATGGAGAGAACTTGAAGCTGTACAAATTACATTAGAAAGTCTTAAGAATATGTTGAGTAATAGGTTAGTTAAGTTGTACACAGATAACCAAAATGTTGTAAGAATTGTAGGGAAAGGCAGTATGAACAAAGAATTACAAAATTTAGCACTGTCAATCTTTACTGTTTGTTTGCAGAACAAAATTAGATTAGAGACAGAATGGATTCCAAGATATGAGAATGAAATTGCCGATGCTTACAGTAAGATTTTTGATTTTGATGACTGGTCAGTGGGTGATCATATTTTTGAATTGTTTAATAGGAAATGGGGTCCTTATGAGTATGATTTATTTGCAGATTGTAATAACAATAAATTGGAAAAATTTTATTCCAGATTTTGGAATCCAAATACAGCAGGAGTAGATGCTTTTGGGTTTGACTGGTCAGTTGGTAATAATTGGATTGTACCTCCAATTAATTTGATTGCAAGAACCATTAATCATTTGAAATTGTGCAAAGCAAGAGGGACTCTTATTGTTCCAAAGTGGCCGACAGCAACATTTTGGCCTATTTTGGTTAAACCAATTTCTGGAAAATTTCAAGATTTTGTTAAAGAATGGGTGGAATATTATAAGCCTCATATGTTTTTTCAGAAAGGGTCTCATGAAGAGAGCGTATTTGCTGAACCACAATTTCAAAGTAACGTGTTGATACTTCGTATCGATTGTACAGATTTCTGAAAAGTTTTTGCTTTGGTATTCCTTATTTTATAATGTTATGCCTTGATTGGGCAATATGACTAATTTAGCCTTGATGAGGCATATGAACTGTTTAGCCTTGATGGGGCGCATATGAATTGTTTAGCCTTGATGGGGCATTGTGTTTGATTTAGCCTTTATGGGGCACATTGACTTAATAGCCTTGATGGGGCATATACATGATTGATTTAGCCTTGATTGGGCATTGTGTTTGATATAGCCTTGATGGGGCATTATGTTTAATTCAGCCTAGATTGGGCATTTTTCTTTTTTGGCCTTAATTGGGCATTGTAGTGTGTATTATGATAGTTTTATGTCTTAAACATTATTTAATTATTTATATTTTCAGCTTGCATGTACATTCTCACATTGGAAAGAAATTAGAGAGATTCAAGATCCAAGACTAAAGGAAACAGTGTTGGGAATGGGTAATATAGTACTGAACAGCAGATCTGAAAATACCTATAAAAAGTATAGAACTTATTTTCTGAAATTCAAGGCTTGGTGTAAAACATTTGATTTTCAGGATTTACCTGCTTCACCCTCTACAGTCGCAGTTTATTTATCTTATTTGATACAGATCAATTCTTCAGCAGCGGTTATTGATGCAGCATACTATAGTATTCAATGGACTCATTGCATAAACCTGTGTAACAATCCGTGCGATAACAGTTTTGTGAATTTAATTTTAGAAGGCGGAAAAAGCTTAAGGTCCAAACCTATAGTTAAGAAGAAACCTATTACACCAGAAATTTTAGAAAAAATTATGGATAAGTTTTCTCAGGTTGAAAATTTGTATCACTCCAGACTTGTTTGCATGGTACTAGTGGGTTATGCTGGTTTTCTGAGGTACGATGAACTTGTACATATTAAGATGTGTGATATTAAGTTTCATCAATCTGGTTCACATATTGAAATCAAAATTGAAAAAAGTAAAACAGATGTGTTTAGACAAGGTAACATAGTCGTTATAGCTAAAACAGGAAATAAACTATGTCCTGTTAGTTATCTTGAAAAATATATATCGTACACTGGTCTTGTGTTTCAGTCTGAAGAATTTATTTTCAGAGCAGTCACATTTTTTAAGAAAGAAAATGTTTACAGGTTGAGTAAAATAAACAAGCCTTTGACATATACTAGAGCGAGAGAACTTTTGTTAGATGCTCTTAAAACTGTTGGAGTTGATTTCAAAGAATATGGTTTGCATAGTTTGAGAAGTGGGGGAGCTACAGCAGCAGCTAATAATAATGTTCCAGACAGACTCTTTAAAGTACATGGTAGATGGCGTTCAGAAAATGCAAAAGATGGATATGTTTTGGACAGTATTAATGAAAAGTTATCTGTTACTTTGAATCTTGGATTATGATATCTTTAATTTCTTAATTGCATAATTAGTATACCTTTGGTGTCGAACTGGTTGATAGCTCACTCACTCTAACACCTGTGTTGTTGTTATTTATAAAATACTTAGAATAGAAATACTTTATGTTCGGATGAGTGAAACGAAGGAGAACATAAATAAATTTCTGTAAGTTGTATTTTTTACGGACTACTTCTTTTAGCGCAGTTATACAAGTAGTTGTTTGGCTGTAGTATATATAGAACCGATCAGGTATAGACAGGTCATCGAAGAGCAATCAACCCTTTCGAACACGATTTTTTTGTTTTTGTTTATAGGAACATGTACCTATGATGAAGTATCACTTGATATGTACTTATATAAAAAATTTACATTGTATTTTGTAGATATATTTGGAAATATACAATTATCGGGCCTAATTCCAGTTCATCGCTATTAAAGTCGCGTGCTGATTGTATATTACGGCGAATAAACTGGTTGATAGCTCACTCACTCTAACACCTGTGTTGTTGTTATTTATAAAATACTTAGAATAGAAATACTTTATGTTCGGATGAGTGAAACGAAGGAGAACATAAATGAAAGAAAAGGCATTGAAATTATAAAAATGACTCTATTTTGAAATTTTGACACGCATACGCCAGTTTAAATCAAACTATTGCAAGTATTTGAAATATTTAAGGTTCACAAACCGATGTTACGTTAACTATAAATTGTTTTTAAATATTTTTAAAAACAAGTAGCAGATTAAATGATATTTTAATTTTGCAGTATCTAATCATTCCTCATATGTGCATTTTACACGCCTTATTCGCTCATCTTCTTTAAATCTTGCTTCATCCTTCGCGATTCCGGTTAAATATGAAATTAAAAAAAGAAACAGAATCGTGAAAGGATTGAACCATGCTTATTTAGAATTTTAATTACAACCCCTTTTTGTATCATCTATATGTTCAGTTTTTGAAACTGGAATTATACCTTCACAGTGGATACATGGAAACATTATCCCAATTTATAAAAATAAAGGTAACTGTCAAGGGTTTAACCTCTGATATGTTTCCATGTACAGTGGGTGTTAGACAAGGTGAAAATTTGTCACCTTTTTTATTTGCACTCTATCTTAACGATTTAGAAGAATTTTTATCAACATATGATGTAGAGGGTTTGACATCACTATCATACCAATTAGAAAACAAATGTAATTTATATCTTAGACTTGTTGTATTATTATATGCAGATGATACAATACTATTATCTGAATCTCCTGATGATCTTCAACATCAACTTGATGTTTTTCAAAGATATTGTAAAAACTGGCATCTCAAAGTTAATAGTGATAAAACAAAAATTGTCATTTTTAATAAAGGTAGATCACGTGTAGATTATTCATTTAAGTATGGAGACATTAGTTTAGAAATTGTAGATAATTTTAAATACCTTGGAGTACATTTTTGTAAAAATGGATCATTTAATCTCAATGTGAAAGAACTTTGTGAAAAAGCTACTACGCCTACTAGAGCTATGTATAGTGTAATAGCCAAATGTAGAAAACACAATATGTCAATCGATTGTAAATTAGATATGTTTGACAAAATTGTGAAACCTATTTTACTTTATGGATGTGAAGTTTGGGGATTTGGTAATATAGCACTTGTTGAAAAGTTACATCTGAAATTTTGTAAACATATCTTAAACCTAAAGTCTTCAACACCAAATTATATGGTTTATGGGGAACTTGGACGATACCCACTAATAATTAATGTTAAAGTCCGCATGATAGCATTTTGGAGTAAACTTGTCTTTTCACAAAATAATAAAGTTGCGTCAAAACTACAATATGCAATGGGTAAAATGAACAGACCCTGGTTTAAATTTATTGTTAAAATATTGAATGATTGTGGTCTATCTATTATTTTGTATCAACAAAATGTAAATATCCAGTGGCTTAAGAAAACAGTTTTTCATATACTTCTAGACCAATTCAAGCAGTCATGGAATAGTGAAATGTATAATTCATCAAAAGGTATTAACTATAGAATTTTTAAAACTACATTATCTTTGGAAAAATACTTATTAGAATTAGATCTGCCATACAAATATCAGAAATCTTTTTGTATGTTTAGAACAAGTAATGCTAAATTGCCTGTAGAACGAGGTAGATGGTATGATATACCTCGTGAAAACCGTATATGTACCATATGTAACTGTATTGAGATAGGAGATGAATTTCATTATTTATTTCATTGTACAGATGTAACAATTAAAGATGAGAGATTTTTATACATACCTTCATACTTCTACACACAACCAAATGTTTACAAATTTCAACAACTCTTTAATACTAGTAATAAAAAATTGTTGATTAATCTGTGTAAATTCATTAAAGTTATAATTGAGAGAGTTAGCTCTCTAGGTTAATTGTTTATCATACTTTTTTCCCTTTTTCATTTTTTTTTCACTTTTGTATTGTCACTCCAATGCATGCAATGTATGTATTATATGTATTATTGTTCAAAATTTTTTTGTGATTTTTCTCAACACTGTAATTTATGCAGTTCAGAGAATAAAGAAATTGTCATTGTCATTGTCATTGTCATTGTTGATTTTTACGTCAACAGATTATTAATCAAAAAGGAATGTTAAGCGTCTCTGTTAAAAAAAAACCCGAATGTAATCGAACATGATTATTGTTTTCTTTATAAATTGTATCTGCTTGCAACTCAGAAATTGGTATTCTCTGCAACTGCGATTGGCTTTTTGCTAGAAACATCTGAAATTGTGAAATTTCTTGTAAAACTTTTTAAAGAGAGTAATCTTTAATCTAGTAGGTGTGGGTATTTAATGAATTATCTTTCCTTGTACGCTCGTGGGCTCTAATGACGTATAAAAGGAGAAACCTTCACAAATGAGGTATCAATAGACACTGACACATAGTATGCACTGATCAACAGACGGAAAACACTTTAAACACTCTTACGATAAACCAGTAAACTACAACGAATTTGAAATAATTCATTAACAATAATGACTATATTCCATATCATTATTTATTACGAAAAAATATAAATGTATATAACGTCAGGTGCCTGTGCCGTTCAGGTTCAATTTTATTTATTTGTGTATGTTGTTTTTAGACATGAAATTTATGTATATATATATATAAATACAAAAAGATATATATAAAGAAAAAGCAGGATTGATTCAGGTATACTTCTATGATCACGTAGGAGAGCCGACCATATCATTGAAACAAGGAATGCAGTGCATGAATGAATGAAGGCATTAATTTTAATTAAAATTACATAGGAGACAGCGAAGATTATTAATCATAACGACAATTATTAATTAGAAATGGAGAAAAGCAATATTCAAAAATGTATTTTATTCACAATTGAATATAAGAACCCGGCAATGAATTTTTTGAAATATCTACCTTTGATTGAAATTTGCCCGCATAGACTTATTTTTTTTCTTTTGAGCAACATTCATAGCATAGGCCTACCGACTATGGTTCTGCATGTTTTCGAAACGCACTGAAATTATGTTCAATCATTAGTAAAAGTTGGTGAAAAAACGATCATGTATGTCATTCATGAAAAAAATATATTTATCTTCAAAGCACAGTTTGCGCGTGTCCTGTCCTTAACATCAAAGAACTCATCTCAAATATAGAAGAATCCAACAATTTGAACACGGGTTGTGGAAATAATATTTGTTGGTGCTACCCCCTACCCCCCCCCCCCCTCCCCCACCCCCAGCACCAGCAGTAATTGATTTAATGAGGATGATGCACTTTGCATTATGAATAATAACATTCAATGTTAGACCACCTCCGAAAATATATGATGCCTGAACGATTTAGAATATCAAAAAACTTTTTTGGAACAATTTATAAGTTATCTAACTTAGTTTGAAAATACAACAACCCCCCCCCCCCCAAAAAAAAAACAAACAAACCCAAAACACCCCCCCCCCCCCAAAAAAAACCCCCATAAACAAAAAACACAAAAATACCTAAAAATCGAGACAAAGAGATTAGCTAATACCACAAATACTGATAAGAATGAACAATGGTATGCAAATGCAACAACTTTATGAGCTCTCCTGCAGGTGATGTATAATTCTGATCAGATATGAAGTACCCACGGGGTATTTTGGTATCTGGTGTTCAATTCTGCGCAGTTTCCCCCTATAAAAGCACTTCTCAATGAACACAGCGTACAAACACTGACGACAATGAAAACTTCTATATATATGGTTTTATGTATATTGTTTGCAGGTATATTTTTTTGAATTGTAAATATTTACTCCCAAAACAGCTTTTACATTATTCCCTTTTATATATCTATTGAACGTAGTTTTTTCCCCAAATCTTAGTGTTGTGGTCAATATTAATCTTGAAGATGAAATTCTAATTTTTCTACAATGGTTTCCTCCAGGGAATTTTGTGTGTTCTGAAGATGGCGATTCTCTACAAAGACTGATAGACCAATTAAAGGAGTTGGACGGCGTCAATAAAAGACAGATGACGGATTCCACTGGATCCGTTCCAAGCTTAGACACTTCCGACAGTTACAAACGACAGCAGGAGAATGCTGACATCCGTCCCCAGAAAAGGTAAGATCATTAATGCACTAAAGTAGCTGCATGCAGAACTGTAGTTCTACTGGAAATTCGGGTTGACAGATATTAGGATATTAGGTCGTCAATCCGATTTTACCGTAGAGCTTCAGTTCTGCAGCTACATTAAAGTATTTCTTTTTTACGATTTTGTTACCCTTTTTTTGGGGGGGGGGGGTGGTTGTTGGTTTTTTTTAAATTATTTTTTTTTTACAAAAAATATGAATAAATGTCGATAATTCACCGGTAATATAACAAATGTGATAAGAATCATTTTTACTCTTCAGTTATATCATTAATTTTTTTAATCAGCAGCCAGTACGAAAATGTTTTAAGAGAGCTCCGGAGGCTGGTCATGATTAACAAACGAGATCACGTGATACCAGCAGTGGACCTCAGTCATTTCTCGTGTAGTCAGGAATATTAGTAAGTCGATTTGTTTCATAATTTTTTAAAATCAATGTTATTTATTTATTTTATTTTTTTGCTGTTAAAACCTCAAGTTATGCATGTAACTTAAACCTTTGTAATAAATAAGATTAAAATGAATTACATATCTCTCATCTAAGGAATGTATAAGAAACCAATTTTTGCACAGGATGTAATAATGACAATAATGTAATTTTGCTCCAACCTGGGCCTCAATAACTTTTTCACAGTAATAGAAATTTACAAACCATAATCCAAATGTCATTTCAGTGGTAAATATGATAATTATGTCTCCCCTTTCAAAGGGGAGACATATTGTTTTTGTCGACTTTCTTATTCTTCTTCTTATTCTTCTTATTAGGGTCTTCCGTTTTCAACGGAAGACCCTTTTGTTTTTCTACGGTTTCTTTTTTTTCTTATTCTTATTATTATTATTCTTTTTATTTTTTTTCCAACTCAAATATTTCAAAAACGCTTGCATCGATTGTTTTGAAATTTACAGGTGTAATGTGTATCTAAAAGATCTCTATGATATGAAAAAATTATTTGATGACGTCATCAATTTCGTCAGATATTGACGTTTTTCACGTTTTAAAAAGTGATTTTGTCCGGAGCTTTTCTCATTTTTGATTTAAGATAAAGCTATGAGATTTACAGAGAAGATAGAACAATCGTTTTACTTATGACATAAGGCTGGAAACTCAATTCGGACACTTCCGGTCGAAACCGGAAGCAAAACCAATTTTTTTTAATTTTCATGTTTTTCAATTTTAAAAATTTTACGTACGTATCTTACAGTAATTTTCATGCTGAGTTCAAAACTGAAATCCGTTTTTGAATCGGACGATGCATTACAGAGATATCGGGGTTTTAAAATTGATTTTTTTCCGGAAATTTTGATTCCGCGTCCTTGGTTTAAAAAATAGCGTTTTGTTTAAAGTGATATTAACTCGTACCAAAAATAATTGCTAAGTCGTACTTAAACACATTCGGATTTTTTGGTTAAGTCGTTCTTGAAATCAGAAAGGCTTTTGTTAAGTCGTACTTAAAATGATTCGGATATTGTTAAGTCGTACCAGGAATAATTCGATTGTTTTCATTTTTTTATTTTAGTTACTTTTGTTATTGGTTTAGGAGCTCTGCTTCTTACAGGAACTTCCAGCTTTACATCCGACATTAACGGAAGACCCACTCGTTGCTTTGCAACGAGCTTTGCTCTAGTTCTTCTTATTCTTCTTATTCTTCTTCATCCAAATTTGTCCAAGCCGTAACTTGAATACCCTTTGACATTAAGACTTCAAACTTAGAACATAGGTAGATGGTATTGAGGAGGAGTGCACGCCACCAAAATTTTTGACCTTGACCTATTTTCTTTTTCAAGGTCAAGCGTTTTATAAAAAATAGAGTTTGGACTATAACACAAGATTCCTTAAACATACAAACTTTTAACTTGTATCATACATAGATGGTATATAGTCCAGTTCAACCTTACCAAAATTTTTGACCTTGACCTTAAAATTTTATTTCAAGGTCAAATCAGAAAAAACTTCATTGTTCACCTCCTAAATATTCTTTGACAGAAGGACTTCAAACTTTACACAAAGAACAATTATAATACACTGAGGTGTACTATTGATTAATATTTGACCTTGACCTTGTTTTACTCAAGGTCAACTTGAGAAAAAATAATTAAATTTTGTCTGGGTATTACCTTAGATACCTTTTGACATTAAGACTTCAAACTTAGAACATAGGTAGATGGTATTGAGAAGGAGTGCACGCCACCAAAATTTTTGACCTTGACCTATTATCTTCTTCAAGGTCAAGCGTTTTATAAAAAATATAGTCCGGACCATAACACAAGACTCCTTAATCATACAATCTTTTAACTTGTATCATACATAGATGGTATATAGTCCAGTTCAACCTTACCAAAATTTTTGACCTTGACCTTAAAATTTTATTTCAAGGTCAAATCAGAAAAAACTTCATTGTTCACCTCCTAAATGGTCTTTGACAGAAGGACTTCAAACTTTACACAAAGAACAATTATAATACACTGAGGTGTACTATTGATAAATATTTGACAATGACCTTGTTTTACTCAAGGTCAACTTGAGAAAAAATAATTAAATTTTGTCTGGGTGATAACTTAGATACCTTTTGACATTAAGACTTTAAACTTGGAACGTAGGTAGATGGTATTAAGAAGAAGTGCACGCCATCAAAATTTTTGACCTTGACTTATTATCTTCTTCAAGGTCAAGCGTTTTATAAAATATATAGTCCGGACCATAACATAAGACTCCTTAATCATACAATCTTTTAACTTGTATCATACATAGATGGTATATAGTCCAGTTCAACCTTACCAAAATTTTTGACCTTGACCTAAAAATTATATTTCAAGATCAAATTAGAAAAAACTTCATTGTTCACCTCCTAAATATTCTTTGACAGAAGGACTTCAAACTTTACACAAAGATTAATTATAATACACTGAGGTGTACTATTGATAAATATTTGACCTTGACCTTGTTTTACTCAAGGTCAAATTAAAAATAATTAAATTTTGTCTGGGTGGTAACTTGGATAGCTTTTGACATTAAGGCTTCAAACTTGGAACATAGGTAGATGGTATTGAGAAGGAGTGCACGCCTCCATAATTTTTTACCTTGACCAATCTTGTGTCTCAAGTTAATTCATTTTCTAAACTGTATCATATATGGATGATATCTAACATATAGCTGACTTCATTCTTTTTCACTTATTAAATTTGCCCCATATTACAATCCTTTGGGAGAAGGGGAGACATGTGTTTTTTTGTATAAAAAAACAATACCCACTAGTTTAACAATATTTTTTCCAACATGAAATTGCAGCTCATATTGCTTTGAACATAAAAGATTATAAAAATTTCGAAGGGGGGGGGGGGCTTTATGTATCAAAACTCATTTTTTCGTTAATCAATTTCAAACTTTACTCTGTGTTGCAGTGGTTTGAGGAAACTTGTGGACAACTTGGCCAAGAAATACTGTGTTGTCAAGGATGATCACGTGCACGACTCGCTGGACGGCTTCTGAGTCTGTGATTATTTCAAAGAGACAAACTGAACTAGAAAATTGTGGACCTATATGTTGTATCGGTGGATCCTACATGAGAAGTACGAGTGAAGACAGCGATTTATATTCACTTGTGTAGAATGTATTATATCGTTACGAAAACAAAACCATCCAAACCTGCCATAATTTGACACTCGAAACGCGTAAACTGAAAAAAAAAATCCATTTTTAGTTATAATTTTTTTTAGAATAAACATGTATAATTATATAAATAAAGAAAATTTTGCCTCAATTAATCATACTTTTTGAATGTATTTCAGATACATGTGTGTCAGTTGTCATTTGCAATCAAATATTTTCAAAATATTCATTTCATTGAGGAAACAGAGCAACCTTTTCTTTGTGTGATTAAATTTGAATAGAAGCATGTGCTCTATATTTCCTGGAAAACAATGGAATAAAAGTAAGCAATTTTATACAAGAGAGGACAAGAAAAAAGGTAATCGGTTTTTTTTTTGGAACGCATTTTGCAATTCAAAAGTAAACTGCATTAAATTCTGTTCGCGATTTCAAACAATATATAATTTTTAATAATTTAAACCGAATTTCGGGAAAAAGACTGATGTGTATTTGAATCAAATTGAAAATTTGAATAACCATCAATACCCTAATACTGGTAAGTGTATTTAATTAAGCTGAAGTTCATAGATTTTTTTTATTTCAACAAAAAACAGTTGTAAACAATACAAAAATATCTATACAATGTAAATTGAATATAAATAACAGTAAGAAAAATGTCAATGCTCTAGTGAATGAAATACAGTCATGAACAAATGTTAAAGCATCTTCAAAAATGGTGTGAAGATCGATCCCGATCAATAATACGATAGCGCCATTGGGCGCGACACTAGCCTCCGGGGCTGGAACTCGATGTCTGTCGGGGTCAGCCTGTTGCCATTCGGTAAATCTTTGTACTCACGTGGGCCGTGAACACGCCTGTCGAAATCAGAGATAATATCATTGACATTACTCGTAATTTATGCAAAGATAATAAAGTCCACAACAAACACGTTACATGCGTAGAATTTTTTATAGTCCACAGTAAACATGTGCATTATATAAATAGTGCCTGTTGAATGTCTTAATTTTATAGATGTTTTTTATAGCATTGAATGATTTATTTTTGACGTCGTCGTGTCAATAACTGCCGTCAGGTGAGCAGACAAATTGAATAACGCGCGTTAACGCGTTATGATAATTTGTCTGCTCACCTGACGGCAGTTATTGACACGACGACGTCAAAAATAAATCATTTAATGCTTATATTTACATTCCCTTACTGAAGAAATCAATTGTTTTACTGAAATAAAGTGATATAAAGTGAAGACCACGGAGGGAGTAAATTAGTAACAGCAAGAACAGCTGATTTGTAATACCGGTTTAAACTGGTTTTCACAGAGACCGTTGAGATGAGATCGACGAGCATGAAAATATAATCCATGAAAAATAACTATTGAAATGTTGCTTTTAACAATAAAGTCAACTGTTTTGTTGAATAATTATAAAACATGGTGTTTTGACAACATTTATGAAATACATTTTTTAACCGATTACGTAGAAATCACTGTTTGAGAACTACTTATGTAAATTACATGTAAATTCATACGCAGTGAATAGGTGTTGCATTTAGAGGCATTTAAACATCACGGAATTTAATGGAAAAACACAGTAGAATGTAAATATACTGCTTTTATATAGAAATGACGTGAATTCCAACGCGAACCGTACGCGCATAATTTACGCGCATGTAACAATTAGTTGTGTTACCCTTTGCTAAGTGTGTTGCTAACGCTGAGGGTAATAGAACGGATTATCAACTGCGTCTAAACCAATCAGATTTCAGTATTTAACATGAAAGTATAATAAACGTAAATATCCTGATAAACTTACGCGGGGGATGGTCTCCTGGAAGGAGGTTCATGCTTGTCCAATGATCCATAGTCACTGTCTGAAAAAAGGTATGAGGGTGTGTCTGTTTATAATTATTTGAATAAACACAGCCTTTATATTTACATCGCATTAGTGAGAAAAAACCCATCGCGGTATATATCTAACATGTAAGATTTTATTTGCAAGATATGATCTTTTCTTTCCGAAATCGGTCAAAAAAAATAAATAAATAAATAACCTTTATTTACACCTTGCATTGATTATAAATTTAATATATAATATTTGAAGCTTGCAGTTTCAACTGTCATGCTTCTAATTAAATCCCAGTTACTATTTTAAAGAATACTTTAAAAGAACTGAAACAACGCACAATTCCTAAAATCGATGTTTATTGTAAACTATTTCAAGAGTAACAATACAAATTATCAACAAAACAAATAAAATATTGAACAGAACTATGTAACATTGATTGAGCAACGTGTCTGTTTTGGTCGGTTCTGTGTCTTCACATATACTGATTGTAGTCTCTGAAATCATCTGCAAAAGATAAGAGGTTGGAAGTCAGCAACCGGAAGCAACAAATGCAACACTAGATGGGTGCTACTGAAGGTTGCTCGGACCTTCAACGTCTTATCTTTGCAGACCACTACTCTATCGGGCTTTAACTGCTGCGAGAATTATCAAGCAGATCGGATTTTTTTTTCAAGTAACAGTTGCAAAAAATAAATTATTAAAACAAGCACGTTGTCTGCTTATAATATAGTTTCAGTTACCTTCTCTCCAGTAATCGAAATCGTCCCTTCTTGGTCGCTTTGGTCTACAAAGATATCAAATGATAAGGTATTACATATTCTTGGACAAGTATCAATCATGTCATTTTTAAATTAAAATCTCAGTAAAACAATAAGAATATTCAACGACTAAATTGCTTACTTTTCAGGAGTCACCAAGCGTCTCTGAAGACGACTGAAATCGGGAAGAAAAATGTTAACCATTAAACTCAGTATTATAATCCATTAATTTTCTCAAACTACTGTTATTCATTCAAATAATCAAAAACCGTTTACGCGACACAAGTATTTCATAGTTAGTTTATATTTTTTATGATTAGCAAAATGCTGCGGTAAATTTACCGTGGTCTCTCGTAGCTTCTGCAACATTCCATGAAGTCACACGGTTCCGGACCGCAGCACATTCCCGTAAAGCAACATCTCAACAAGTAGTATAGCAGGGCAGCGAGTAAAATGGTTCCTGAAGAAAAAAAGTGGCGTTAGTTTCATTGGGCCTCACTATTCCATGAAAACAATCTGTGTAGATGATTTTGTTGTCACGAAATCTTAAAGGTATTAATAGTAACCTAGAACCATGGCGATAGAGAAAGCCGCCACAGCGCCGCTGTCATCCCAGAAGTTGTAGGTAGAGGGCGCTGCAGTAGTTGTGGTTGTCGTAGTGGTTGCCTCTTTGTAGATAATGTCTACGTAGGTGGTTCCGGTCAGGGACGGGGAACCCTTGTCTACCGCTGTGATTGTAAATCTCGAAATTGTGCCGTAATCCAAGTTCCCAGATGGGGAGGATAACAGATAAACTCCTAAAAAAAATTAAGTCATGGTTGACGTAAGAATAATTTTATCATAATTCCTTTTTTGTGTGTTCTTTCATACAGCGTCACGTTAAAGACAGCGGTCCAAATTGAGCGTGACGCAATTAGAAAAAGTCACATAAAAAGGAATAGATGATATATATTAGAATTTATTCAAATAAAATGAGTTGTATTTACCATAAGTCACCAACAGTGCGATTTAAGTCTTATTTTGTTGACTTTATTGTTTAGCCGTATTAAAAACTGACCACAGTCGGCTCCTATTGAGTAGTAAGTCGTAGCTGATGACGCTGTCGAACTTCCGGAGCACGAGAACTCGCCGTTGACCCCTGAGTCGGCGTCTGTGGGTGATATAGTCCCCATCAGTGAGCCCGGCGCATCGTACTGGTCCACGGTAATACTGTAGGTCGACTGGGTGAACGATGGGGCGTTGTCATTAACATCCTAAAATCCGGCATAAAAAAGGTAATTAAAAATAAATCAAAACTATTAACTAATATGGCCGATTTGTAGAACTCTTTTTTTCTAAATCGAGGAAGGATTCGAATTCATTGGGTGCAAATGATCGATTACTATTTTCAATGATTCTGTTATTCTACATTGTACCTATGGAGTTGCGTACCGTGATTGTGACCTCCACCTTGGAGGTTCCGGTCTTGCTGGTGGTGTCCGTGCACACCACCGTCAGGATGACGGACGACGGCATGGCGCCGTTATCAATGTTGTAGTCCACGGCGAAAGAGATGATGCCACTGTTGGCGTCAATGGAAAATCTAAAACATTCAAAAACGTTATAGATGCACGCGGAAATTGACAAATAAAAGTATATTACCCATGGAGTAATGTTTGGGATTGAATTGAATCGCTTTTGGTAAACTGATACTAGAGGTGCGCACGTATTGACATATAAAAATAAGTGCATTGTTGAAATATGCAAAGGAAAGGATTTGGTTCTTTTGTAGTTGGTTGGTCCTATTAAATTACTGTCACCGGTGAATTCAAATGATCTTATTTACAATACTTGGGTGTTTAACACGATTAGTATTTATTGCGCTTTCGGTCTTGGGGTTAGACAACTCTATTCAGAATTGAAAAAAGCAATAAAATCCAATCATAATTTGCTCGACATAACTGTTTATGTAAACGTGTATCTGTAAATAGCGAACTCACTCTTATACAACATTTCCAATTATGTCGTCAGTGAGGGGTCGATCTCAATTAAGATTACACCATGTCCTGTTCAATATCTGATTGCAGGAATGGGCATCATTGATGTGACGAGGTATAATAATAAACTACATATCATAATATCGGGACCTCCTTGGTTTAAAGCTTTAATCACATGCAAAGAAGATTTCGTTCAGACGTTAATTTTACTTTCTATTGGAGTGTGAACACAGAAGTATCACTCTGCCGTTTCATAACACGTCCGAACAATGAATCTCTCTTACATTTGTGTGCCTCGTTGATCATTGTGTAAACAGATGATCGCACTTAAATGATAAACTGTTATTAAACGTATTTACTCCTAATATTGATAGTATATTGACATACTGTACATATATTTTAATTCATGATTCTATTAGATGAATTAAACGTTAAAGGCGCTCAGATAAAGAAATTGTATATATACGGCTGTCCCGTGTTCTAGCCTTTATCTATTGGCACCGAACCCCTTTGTCAAAATCTTGCTTCAGAAAAGGCAAGCCAAGACCATTAATCTTTACGAGTCCATTATTTATTAAATATTACACCATTGACTAACCTGTTGCTGTTGTTTCCCGCGGCAAACGACAAAGTATAGGCCGCCGCCCCATCATAGTCCCGAACTAGGAAATTCGGATTGTACGTCACACTGCCAGCCTGTCAAATAAAAACATTGCAATAAACCAAAGCGATCGTTTTGTATCATCATCCACCTCATCAACCTCATCCACCTCATCATCCTCATCATTACATCAACATCCTATTTTACTGAATGGATGCATGACTTTTTTTTGGTCCCTGCCAAAACTTAATTAACTACTACTCCTTTGGATCGCGCGTTGCTTAACCCCACGAGGTTTGTGACATTGCAGTTGGGTTAACTTTGTAAATCTCTCTTTGTCTCTGTATGATTGGTTCGGAAGCTAAAAAAAAAATAACAACAAGTCAATACCAACCGTAGCCTCTGCGAGCGTGACGTAGTAATACGTTTTGTCGAAATAGCAGGCCTCGTTGATGTTGTTGATGTTAACCGTGAGGTCAATGGGCCCCGTGGTTGCCATGGTATCTGTGACTGTAAACGAAACTGTGAAGGAACTCCTTGTCTCGTAGTCGAAAGTCTGGCCCGCCGTCAGAGACAGCTGCAGAGCTAGAAATATACATGTACCATGAAAGCTACAATATACATGTATGCTGAAAACTAAAAGTAAAGCTACAATAAACTTGTATCAGAAAAGTTCAAGGTTCTGGAATTTGAAAGAATGCGATTAAAAAAAACCAAAAAACAATCAAACAAACACACAAAACCCACTGATAATAAACTCACTGTTTGTTGCGAACGTAAATAATCCGGAATATGCGGGTGGATTGACTGTCATGGTATACGACAACGTCGCACCTGCGTCAGCGTCAAATGACGTCAGTGTGTATAGAACCGTGCCGGAAGCAGTGTCCTCATTCTGGCTGATTGTTGCGGGCAGGTTTGTGAACGTGGGCACGTTATTGAGATCTGGAAAAAGGGAAGTAGGATCAGAATTCGTTGGAGCTGAGTTCCCTTTTCTTATGCTGAAATACATGTAATAGTTTACATATTGAATATTGATGTTAACCTGTGAGCTGGACCCTCAGTTTTTCTGTGACGGCGATGGAGCCGTCGGACACGGTGACGTACAGATCTATGGCCGCATTGGTCTCGAACTTTAGATCCCGAGCTGTTGTGATAGCACCCGTTGCTGAAACGAAAAGGTAAAAAATGGATACATAAATTGATATGGAGTTTATGACAGGCACGTAAGCATCATTTTTGAAAGGGGGGGGGGGGGGGTTTCCAGACTCAACAAAAAAATATTGACAAACAAAGCAAAATAAAATTGGGGGTGGATGTGAATGTTATTTCATTTTTTTTTACATGTAAATTATAGAAAACCTTTGCTGTGCCAAAGCGTGGGTGTCTAGCTGTATGAAAATTGTAAAAACATGGGACACAATTTTACTCACTTCCGTCTATTTGAAAGCTCGTTGTGGCGGGAATACTTGTTATTGTGTACGTTAACGGCGTATGACCGAGGAGATCTGTAGCATCCACGTCAAATATGGCGGAATTTACCAGCGTTGTCAAAGCTGCATGAGTAGTCGTCGCTAAAACAAAACGCATTAAGTTGCTTAAAATAGCACAACATTGATTAAACAGACATAGTGCATGTTTGGGTTGGGAGAGGAGGTATAGAATTAGCATTGGTCAGTGAATTACCCGGGATGTTGGTGAAGGTGATTTTGTCTCCGTCAAGGATGTCCACTGAGAGCACGGCTGTTGGTGTGTTCCCCGTGTTGTCGTCACACTGCACTGTAAGTTGGTACGTGGGGTTGGTACCGAAGTTAAACGTCGGAGAGTTAGTGTAGACGCCGAATTCTAAAAGACGATAATACAATTCAAAAATGAAAAATCTAACCAAAAAAAAGACGAAAAAAATAAACAATTTTTTTACTGTTGATTACAACTATTTTTGACTTGGAGGTATGATTGTGTGGCCTTACTGTTGGTGACTGGGTCTTTGAGAACTCTGAATGGAGCTCCCGCTGGGGTGGAGGTAGATATGTCACAGTTGAACGGGTCGTTGTCGGCGTCCGTCACCGTCAGCGTGTAGATCAGCCGGTCCACCGTCTCTTGTTCGCCCACTGTAACGGACGTCGGGAGTCCCCCGAACTGTGGCGCCTAGAGAAAAGAGCACGAGTCAGTAAATAATGTGTACTTGAATATTTAAAAAAAAAACGTAATTAAGTATACATTGTATAAATAGAAAAAAATCGTTAGTATTTATTGTGGAAAAAAGTCCCCCAATAGTGCATATAGAAAACAACGTCAGTATAATCATTGTGCAAATAGATAAAAAAAAATCAGTACACGTTGTATTCATAGTAAACATTTTCTAACCCCATCAAACAGTTTATACGGAACGTCTTTAAACATTGTTAACATTTATTTTTAAAAGTCAGCACATATCGTATACATAGAAAAAACACGACATTAAAGATTGTATATTCATATAAACGTCAGTAAATTATATGTACTTAAAAAGCACGTTAACTTTGTGTAGATAGTAAAAAGTATATAAAAATTGGCATATAGCAAAAAAAAAAAAACGTCAGAAGAAAATTGTGTAAGGTGAAAAACGTCAATAGATGTGTACATAAGAAAAAATGTCCGTTTTTTTTGCGTAGAAAATTTATGATGCAGCTAGTTTTATTCATTCGGCTTGTTTTGACAACTTGAAAATCTAACATCACTAAAAATCTGATATTGAACAGAGCATGATATAGGAATCTTATTTTGTATGCGTACAATTCATTATTTTTCAACCATTCACTCTCTATTATTTTTCGAGTGTCGTTTCTTATGAAATAAACCTCATCCAAGTACCGACCGGCCGACATTCATCTCAATTAAGCATTCAGAAAATAAAAAGATAAAAATCCAAAATTGAGACCCATCTGAAAATTAAGCTCTGAGTGGGTTATGTGTATTTCTATTCTAATCGCTAAGTGAGCACTTGTTTCTGTAAAATCCTTTCTCTGATTTTTTTGGGGCGGTTTAAACATTTTGGCGGTACAATTTTTACAATTGTTAACCTCCTACATCGTTCTATATCACCGCCCTCCGCGAATCAGATCTAGAGTAAAATGCCGTATAAACATGAACTAAATTCAGTGCTTGCGTTCGAATTCAAATTTCGATCTATAACATCTTTTAATTGCTCGAAAAATTCAATGGCGCTTTGAGTGACTAGGCGTCCAAAAATCATTTTATGAAGTTATAAATAATTTCTGGTCTACTTATCAACGGTCACCCTGTACCAAGTGTATGACAGATTGAATGGAGACTTAATCCTCAAACAGTACTATCATTAGTAACGCCAAAACGTTCAGTCCAAACTTAAAGCCTGCTTGAATCAAGATAGCATGAAAATAGAGACTTATTGCCAATGCATTGAAAATGGTGAATGTTCGTTAATCCTTGAAATTTTCAATCTTTGAGAGGAGTAAGAATAGATTCTTCGTAAATCACGTATAGACGTTTAATGAAATTGTAAAATTTATTTACGAGTTTAAACTTACTCGGTTCTGCTTCAGTTTGTGGCACATTATCCAATGACGCCTGTCAAATGTCCTAACAATAGTGTATAATAATAGCGTTTCACTTTAAAAAGAAAGTTATCAAAACTTAATTTGCTGTATATATTTAAACGATATCGTGGGTGTACAATGTTTTTCTTAATCCACCAATTGACGAATAAGTAAGCGCTATTATGTAGAGATTCGTTGAAGGAGATGAAAAGACTTTGGAATGGAGAGTTCTACTTCTCGTTAGATTTTCACAATTATGCTGAAGATTGCACTAGAATGCTTCCAACCCCATCTAGCAATTTTCTTCGAGTTAAATGTATTCATTTGATCTGAAGACTGCACTGACATAATTTTTTTAAGTCACAGAACATTAAATGACTACACTACAATAATCTTATAATTTGATGTTTGTCAATAAATCAAATTTTTACCTGCAACCAAATATTTAAATTCGTTTGAAAAAAAAATCTATTATATTAATATTCAAATGTTAACAGGTCCTCGTTATGTAGGACGTTTCTTAAAATTTTCCTTTTCATCCAAATTCCTGTCTGCAAGGGGTTCTTTATATATAATGAACTAAAAAAATTAATGAATATTCTTTATACCTTTGAAAACACATACACTACCATATTGAAGGCGCAAAAGGCAATTTTCTATCTAAAAGATGGGATGGACGAATTCTTGCTTTGTTGTAATTTTTGAATGCATGTTTATTGATTCAATTTAAGGACGTTAACGCGTTTCAAAGAGAAGTAATTTTGTCATAATTATTTGGTCTGCATATTTGACAGCCCCATAGACATAAATATTAAAAACCATCGTTATAAAAACGATTCGAGTTTTAACACGAATCCGTTTTATATCTTTTTTATTCTTCGCAAATTTTAGCAGTAACTGCATAATCAGGAGCAATGGAATTCCCAATTTATTCCATGTCAAATATTCAAATCAAATATTACAAAATTGGATTAAAAATTCATGTTTTGTGTGAAGGTAGCGAAAGTTGTGAATAGATGTATTCCTCTAGATCACAACAAGAAAAATAATTCTTTTCAAATTGAATTATGAAAACGAACAATTACATATTTTCTCATCGTAAATCCTTTACTTTACACTCTAATATGTTTAGTTCAAAAATATTGATTTAATAGATATAACGTTGAGACTGTATGACCTGATATCTTTAGTTATTTTCATTTGTGATAGAGAGACTCAAATACAGAACAAGCTTATCCATAACCTCCGCTTTTTATTCACTCCAAAATCATCTCATTTTAGTACCGGTATTTCACGAATGTCTTTTACAGATGTTAATCACATTCGTGCTATACTTTGAATTGAGAAAAAAATACAGTCGCTGAAAGTAAAAATCCGATAATTGCCTTCCTTTTATTATTATTATTATTACTGAAGATACAATAGTACTCTACAAATGCACAGGGGGATTACAAAAGATGTCTTGAAATTTTACTCAATGAAGTTTTCTAGCGCCTTTAATAAGATATGATTTGGACATAACGACAAGATTTTATATATATTCATCTATCTCAGTTTTCTTCATTTAAAATTTTAGTTGATATTTACCCTTACATGTATTTAAATAAAGATCACTGCTCTGATTAGTTACACATTCCTAAAACGTGACGAAAATCCATAAATTAAAACATTCATACACCAACTTCCCCCAATTCCCTCTGCTTATCCTTGCCAGTTAATCAGAAGTTATCTTAGTTTTCTGGATTGCCAATTCAAGATAAGGATCTCATAATAAATTTGATTCCGCATGACAACGTACACAAAACACTTTCTATATTAATGATATATAGCATTGTTGCAACCATTTTAATTTTAAAATAATGACAAGTATTGAAATAAGATTTAAATAATGGTTGAAAATCCAATTTTAACTAAACACTCCATTGGACCATGAATAGCTCCTATAAATATAATTTTCTAAACGATATAATACATCTCGTCGCCGTCAAAAGCTAAATGTATAATTGCACTTGGCGTGATATATTCAGCTTTCACTGGGTGGTTCTATCTCTTCAGTAGCAAACACAGACCTTGGACAACGTTATTTATCAGTTATTCATCAGTCATTGACAACGTTATTTGTCAGTTATCCGTCAGTAATTTACAGCGTTATTTATCAGTTATCCGTCAGTCATTAACATTATATAAATATTGCCTGTTTGGGAGGGTAACAGTTGAAATTGACACCCCGAGAAAACCATTGTCAACCGACGCGAAGGTTATGGTTTTCGAGGGGTGTCAATTTCAACTGTTATCCTCCCAAATAGGCACTATTTATTTTATTATACTGATTGTCTTAATTTTATAGATGTTTTTACTGCTTTTATATAGAAATGACGCGAAGGTATTTGTCAATTATCCATTAGATTCTAATTCCCCTAGAAATGAATGCATAATGGGTTTTTTTTTGTAATGATGTACTGCGACAAAATCAAATTTGTCAGTTGTCCGTTAAAAGTTTTAACTCCACAAAAATAAATGCATGATAAATTTTGATGATAAAGTACTGCGACGAATTCAATAAAAGATAAAAGTCATAATGCATTTAATAGCAATAAACAAAATACCGGTATGGAATATTATATAAATAGTGCCTGTTTGGGAGGGTAACAGTTGAAATTGACACCCCGAGAAAACCATTTTCAACCGACGCGAAGCGGAGGTTGACAATGGTTTTCGAGGGGTGTCAATTTCAACTGTTATCCTCCCAAACAGGCACTATTTATTTTGTTATACTGAATGTCTTTTTTAAGATTTTTAAGAAAATTTTACTGCTTTTATATAGGAATAACGTGAATTCTACAGCGAACCGTACGCGCATAATTTTCGCGCATGTAACATTTTTTAATGTTACCCGTTGCCAAGTGCGTTGCTAACGCTGAGGGTAATAGTAAATATTATTAACTGCGTCTTAACCAATCAGATTTCAGTATTTAACATGAAAGTATAACAAATATTTATATAAGATATTGGATTGTGTATAATAGAGAGACTGGTATTTTATCTCCAATGACAACATTTTATGGTTTATTAACTATCATTAAATATAATGTATTTTCTGCTCAGACGATTTTTATTTCTCTCGGTTTCCATTCACAATACCCCCATCTCTGGTCGATTTAATATGATTGTGAATAATTTCTTTTTAAATGTATGTCTTGTACTTTTACCGAAGAAAACAGTTCATCATCGTTTTAGCACAGAGTTTCTACGACTAAATACAATGAGATTAAGTGGAATTATCGATACATTTTAGGCAAACTTGATGTAATATTTTTTATAAACAGTTCCGAATATTTATACTACAGGGTTTTGTTAAAATTATCAAAGGTCTATTAGAAATTATTTGCAGGTAAATTATCATATTGAATCTGTTCTATTTTGGTTTCGCTACTTTCGGCCATTTCTTTGTAATTCCATTCTGTGACCGTGGCTCGAAGTTCATTCGGAGTGTTGGGGACAAACAAAAACATAAAGAACTTTTTATTGAATGATTTGATGCAAGAACTTTGGTGAGATTTGTTGAAAGGCAATTTAGCTATTTAAATCAAGAAAAAAGAACTTACCAAAAATGTTTGAAAGGAAACACAAACCAACTCAGTGAAACAGAAAAAGTTCAGTTGGTTCAGATGTGAATACATTGTGTTTTTTTTAGAATAATTGTTACGTTCTTTTTAATTATACATCAAGTAGAAAATCAAGACATTTATTAAAATTATACGTAATAAAACTTTGCCTTGCAGAAAATCTTTTGAAAGTCATCAAAATTGTTGTATTCATGTAATATCTAGATTATGAATCTGATAAAAGAAATTACGTTTTAGGAAACATTAAGAAAAGTTGCAATATACTGCCTCATTTGCTTTATTCTAAATGAGGATATATAAGGTCCACGCCCAAACTGACGGCAAAACAACAAATTAAAAGAGTTAAACATAAAATATTAAAATACAAGTGACAATGCCCCATACAATTTCTACCAAAAAGAAAATTAATATAAATTGATTTATGGTCATATTGTTTTCTAAAGAAGCTGGTAACTTAAGGGAAGTGAGTACTTTTTCACTTTAATTAAGAAAGTACTCTTTCTTCGTTACCAACGTTATTTCTGAACGATAAAAAGGAAACAGAAAAATTAATTTGATCATTGCCGAAAACATAAATATATCTATGAACGAGCTTATATACAAACAAACAAATCAAACTTACGGCTCCTTGGCATCCCCGTAGAAGTCCGAGGACTAGGACATACAGAGAGAGGACGATCTCCGCACGACGGTCCATCACGCGCTGCACGTGTTCTATCAGTATTTTATATACAGTAGTGTCTTAGTCTCAGTATTTTTACTCTATATTATTTATATATACTTCAAGACATACTGAGGATAATTGTGGCATCATTAGAATTCACGATCCACTTTCCCTCCCAGGTTTAACTTTAAATGTTCTTTAAAAGACGTCGAAATTTCTGTTGAGGTTCTCTGTTCAAGGTAAATTATTTAAAATCCCTCTTGAAAAGAGTAAAAACCGAGATCTTTGCGAGAGTTTAACAATATGTCTTTTATGATATATGACTGACAGTATATCATGCAAATACACCATTCATTCTAACGCTAAACTTTGTAATAAGAGGGGACGATTTGAAGGGACATGTACACTCGCTTGATTTGTTGCGATAACCTGCTGAATATTTCACACCAAAAGGTATTTAAACTTGATGAAAAGACATTAAGTCAGACTCTGACATGTTTACCTCGCGCACTGGACGCTGGCCAAGCATTCATTGGCCTCATGACGCCATTTGGACGCCAATCCTACCAATGGATGGTTAAGGTGCTTACGTAACACCAATTATGGTTTTTGTACTTTATCCTTCGTATAAGCCACTTTGTATTGAAGTGATATTTTGTACTTTAGAAATCTCATCAAAAGAATTAGGTTTTTTTTTATCAATTCATTTACCAATAAATATACACGTCATTTATTTACAAAATAAGTTTTGATGTAGGATCGATAAAAATGTACATGGAATTGATTTATGTTTAGGTATTGCAAAGATATGCACTATATGTATATATACGTTGACATTTCGTATTAAATTACAGAACATCCGTTTCATTATGTATCTATGAATGGAGATAGTTGTTTTGATAAAGGACCGAACCTCATTTAAATTGAATGTTTATTTAAAAAAAGCTTAAATCGCTTTTCAAATTATTTTTTCTGTCAAAAGAATATACTGTTAATTGAATTCAAAAAAGTCTTACTTCATATTAAGGAAAATAAGGTATTAAACTTAATCAAAGCAACCCATCTTATTTAAAATGAAATGGTGAGATACAAAGAGTAGAATACAAAATAAAGTGATGTGGAAAAAGAAATAAAAATCCAGCAATATGCTTTGACTATAGAATGTTGTCCTTATTAAGGAAAACATCGTTTTATTTGAGAGTTTATTTAAAGCAAAAACATTTGATTGCTTTAAAAAAGTTTTTTTGTCAAAGAAGTGACATGGAATACACAAAAATCCTTTTTAAAATAAAAAAAAATTAAATTTGATTTCAGTATTTTCTCACGCTTTTGATAAAGTGATAAAAAAACAAAGAGTACAAATGCAATAAAAAAAAGAAATAAAACATACTACATTTATAACATATCATCAATGGATATGTATACGAGGACTAACAAAGAGATGCATGTAATTAGTCGATAATAATTAAATTACCTGTGAGATACATGTAAATTAACGTATTTTATTCCCATAGCTGGAGCTGAAAAGAGATTGAAACACACACACACACATATATATATATATATATATATATATATATATATATATATATATATATATATATATATATATATATATATATATATAGTCTTTTGATCAAAACTCAGATTACTGTAATTTTTCTTATCATGTTTTCTTATAGCTCAATTTATGATACATCTCAATTCAAAATTTCAAATTACACCATGCATTTGTAAAAATTATTTCTTGCAATGCACTAGTTACCAAACTACTTTTCATAATTTTTTAAATTTGCTACCTATTTGGTTTTTGTGGGGTTTTTTGAATCACTTAAACGCACTTAAATTTATCTCATATAAACTTTATACCTTTAAATGCATTTATTTAAAATATCATTTTTTTTTAAATTTTCATTACAGACTATACATGAATATACATAATATATATAAAATGAATATACAAGTAAACGGCAATATTTCTCAATTGTAACTTATACTATAAAATCGGTACACTGTAGCTTCAACGAAGTCACTCATCAGAATATTTGCGACATATGCTCATTCTGTTTTCCAAACAGAAATGAAAAGAGGTTTAGAAAGAGTTTAAAAAAAAAAAAGAATGACATGTTTTTGACGTAGTATGAAATATAATGTGTTCGCTGGCTAAAATGTGGAGACACAACACAAAATCTTCTTCAAAGGGTTCCCTTACTTTGATTTCTCAATCTTTTTAATTTTTTATCCCCAAAGTTTTCATGTTTAAATAAACATCCCCTACCTTCAAACAGTTTAAAAGTGCTGATTTGATTCAAAACGAGAAGTAAATCATTTTTCTATTGACTTTTATACAATTTCAATCATTGTCGGCAGACATAGTGCTAATTAAAATCGGTGACAACGCTAACCCCCAACGTAACACCATACTCAAAGATAACAGTACAATCTGATTCAACCAAAAAGACGAATACAGTTTGTCTAGAAATACCTGGTCATTCACTGTATAACGTTAAAGTTGGTGTAAAATAGGGTCAATGTTACAATGCATTTGGAGAAAAAGTACGCACTTATGATTATTTGATTTTAATGCATGTTCAATTTGAGACCAAGTCAACGTACATCTACTTTGGAAAGAAATACTAGTACACATTTTCTTTAGAGGCGCGTTATTTTTTTTACCATATACATGTATGGGCGCATTTTTGAAGAAAAAAAATATGCACAGCTTGGTCGATAATTTGAAATGTTCAGATTCGGTGTAAAATAATTTGAACCTTGTTAGATAAATCTTAAAAACTTTTTTAAAAAAAGGCATCATTGCAATTCAGTTTCATGGGCAACTCAAGTCTTTTCCCCCGGTCTTTTATTGGCGATTCTGTTTAAGTACGGGAATGGACAGTATAGGGTAAGAGTTGTTTGCACCATACCTGTTATGTCAGCTTGTTTTTCAATATGATAGAGTGCGTCAATTACAGCAATACATCTTTTTGTCATTTTGTTTACGTCAACGCGAAATCGACAAAAGGTATAAAAATGACATATCAGGATGAAATTGACGCTAGCGTCAAAAGAAATGCCGCTAACCGACATTAAAAGGTTTTCTTTTTCTGAATAAAAAATATATTTGAAATGTTTGTAGTACATGAACAAACCACTCTAAACATATATACAAAGTTACATGTACGTACATCAGCCAATTGCTTTAGAATGCAAAGAATAAATATTTCACTAATATACAGTATACTTTTTCAAAAATATTTTAAAAATATGATCTTGTTAAAGCACACGCTCTCTCCGAGCAAAGATGCGTTGCAAAGACAAATTGTTCAGTTGAACTAAACATTTATAATTATAGCTCCGCCAAAACGTTCATGATTTATTTTTACATTCATATCATATACTAGTAACAGACCGCTTTCTGGCGGCCGATACTGATAGTTATGCTTGGGAAAGGGGACATTATTTTTATTTTATGCATATTTTTTCAAAATTCGTAAAGTGCCTCCATGATTAAAACGTTAATATGCACTCCTTTAAAGCACTTTGAAAATGTTTTTAAAAAGTGCGTTGATTTGTCCCCAAAACGCTAATTTTATATTATTTTTTTTTTTTACGAAAATCATAATTTTATAAAAGCGCGCTGATCCACCAGCTTATATCTGTTATCAAATTAGTAAACTTAGTAAATGCGATGTTTTAATTTTTAAGATTTCACACTCATTCTTTTAATAGTTATTTTGTTTTACCGTCTATAATCACAGTATATGAACTTTGATTAATGTACTTGTAATTGAATAAAAATCACTTTTTGAAAAATTTGTTTCAAGTTTATCGACCATCGTTGTTTTTTTTTTTTTAGCTCAAACATGACGTTTAACGTCGAATTTTATCAGTTTGGACAACCTTACAATTGATCAATACCTAGTGTGTCCTCAGCTAAATTTCGTTAAATCACATTTTTTAAAAAATCAAAAAGATATAGAATGATAAAAAAAACTTCTTTTATCACATATTTATTCTAATAAAGTTGAACTTTATTAAAGCGTGTCAAGCTAAGGGACAGATCTGGGCCTCAGTCTGAAGTCTCAGTTTAACACTTTACATAAATATATTGCTCCCAAAAAGATGCGTTTGAAATTATTATGCTTTTCAAACGAGACAGATCATTTGAAATAAAAATCGAGTAAGATAAGATCGGGGATTTTAAAATTCAAATTATATAACAGAACAGAATTAGCGGGAGTTTGTACAGAAATGTATTTTTTAAGGTTATTTAACAAATTAAAGTCGAACGTCATAGACCTAAGTATCATTGTTCACAAAAAAAAAATGCATTTACATGTAGTTAATGTAGTTATGTAAAACGAATCATCATGCCAAAACATTTTATGCAACTAATTCTTGCAAAAGATTAATGGCTATTAAGGTAAATAATACCGATTTTATATATGTTCTTCATCGCCATTTTCTTTATGTTTCGGTGGATAGCTCTATTTCTTTTCATTGAATAAATTATATCAATCATTTTCATATCTTTTTTTCAAAGCATTTTTATTCTTTCAATTTTTGATTTCGAGTGAGTAGCTTAAGATATATGAAATATATCAAAAGAAAACTGTGGTAAAGGTTTAACTAAAGGGCAGCTTCTATATTCAAAAGGACATTGCTTTTGAAAATACTGATATTGAATATTTTTGATTAAATTTGCATGTACGAAATAATCTTTTCCAGTGCCATCTGATAGTCCCAACTAACTGCTTTATATCGTGGTTCAGCTGTTGTCGTTTCCAATATTTAAACCTCAGAAGAAACGCAAGCATTGAGAAAAAATAGCTCTAGCTTATTGACATGTAGTCAATAAATAATAAAATTTCCTAGTACAATCTACACCGAAGCAGTTACTCATAAAAATATCAGTATAATTTTCTATCTTTTTTTTTTTTTTTTTTTTTTTAAAACCAAACTGATTTTGTTACATAGTCACGGTTTCTACGCAACTGGTCGTTTTCGATAATAATGTAGGTTGCCTTCAGCTAAAACCCATTTTTAAAAGAAGAGAAAACCTGTATACAAATTGACACATTAGGTTTAACTTTTTGTTGTGTTAAACCTAACGCATGCATGAACTTTTTATTTGTTGTCAGCAAATATAACCGGGTCACTCTACTCAATCCATTTGGTTAGTACCATTTGTTTAGGTACTAAGCATACAAATATTCTGACAAATGAATTGTTTAGAGTTAGTCAATATTTCTTCTCTTAATAATTGTAAGTAATCAAAGACAAACTCGCACAGTATATACAAAAGTCATGTATATAGTATCTTTTCAACAATAATAAATAATAGTATTTTACTTAATCTTTGACATGTTTACAGAAAATCAAAATGTTCACCTGAACATTGCATTTTATTATAACCCAGGAAAACAGAAAAAGTACCTTATATAATTTATAACTTCTATACAAAAGAAAAAATCCGACTTTTAAGATTAATTTTCTGTTCAATTTCATTCTTTTTAAAATAAATTCTATGCAAAGACCCGTACTACGGGACTGCGATTGGACCAATTCTTACGTATCGTGCTAGCTCCTACATTTATATGTACCATACCAGAGGATTTAGGACTGATCAAAATCTTCTCTTTATATATATATATATATATATATATATATATATATATATATATATATATATATATATATATATATATATATATATATATCCATTCAGGAGAACATGTTCTTGGTCTGAATGATAACATGATGCACCTCAACTGAATATTTGAAAAAGTTGGACGTATATGTTTGTCACTTCCTAAAGGTATCATTGAAGTTGTCAAACTTTAGAAATAATTCAAGATTTCAGCGACAGATAAATCATTTTGATCTAAAGAGAAAGAGTTGAAATGGGGCAATAAATTTGTTATAAAGAAGTGACCATGAGCATGCAAATATCTACTTATTTACATTCTTAATGCGGTAGCAAATCAAAGCCGATCGTCAATGAACAACCTTAATAAACATTGATCTATTTGGCTGTGTTCTTTGTCTCTATGTAAACGATAAAACGTTATTCAAAATGAAGAAAAGACAGTATATAAATGCTGTACATGCATATACATACACTTCTTTAATGCCATCCATGCGTGGTTAGGAAGATGAGAAGTAGCGATCAGATTACCTCATGGTCAAGTTTTTTTTTCTTCTTCTTTTTTTTTTTTAATACTTTTAAAGTCATTCCAATGAATACATTACATCAATCAAAAATCAATGTTTTTTCTATTTAGCGACTTAGGTATTTCTTTTCACCTTATAACCGTAAGCACTAAACCGCATGAAAACTATTCATAAAATTCCAAAAAGACTTTTCATTTATTGTCAGCTTTTATATTAACGGTAAGAATTGGAAATGATTTATCTGCTTAAGAAAAAAAATGTGGCATGGTAAAAGGATGCAACAGGAATGAATTCTAAGATAATTGTTAATGGGAAAAAAACCCAACTTAATATATTTCTTTGAATGTTGACATGGGAACCCAGATGTCGATCATAGAACACTACTTGCAAAGCAATGTATCTTTGATTTTAACAAGAATTAATTGGTGTTGGGGCTTATAACAGTTGGAATTCCGATTGTAAAGTCTAAAAAATCTCAAAAAGAAAAATCTGATTAATTGCAAGGTACATTTTCAGATTCAGATGTACATCTTTTGACACATTGAAAACTTGGCCATGGGTTGAAGGTATTTTGAACGAATTCTAAAATACGCCATCATATTTCATCTTTTACCTCGACATAGTTATAACATCGACTTTGAAATAATGCTTCGCAAAACCGGGTACTAGTGAAGGAGCGAAAAAGCGCACTGAAAGTTAACCTTATTTGTTGTGTTATACCTTGAACTTCAAATGACGGCAACGCTGGATTGAACTGGTTTATTTTGTTATTTCTCATGCTTTTACAATTGGTGTCGGTATAAGGCATACGTAAATAATAAACAACGGATTCGTTCAACTTGAGTCAACATTACAGTTCCTTAAACAAGCGCAATGTCAACAAATACATGTATACATATGGTCAAATAATAAATAAAAGTATATTATTCTTGTCTATATGCTTTACAGTTCTCTTAAACCAAAGACAGAAATGACCAAATAAATCCCGATTATGTACTTTACATAAATAGATAAACAGTTATTTCGTTCATTTTATTACTCTAAAAGGCTTGATTCATGCATACATAATTTTATTGACGCATGCGAACAATTATGCATTATTATATACTTGTAGTTATTACGGAAGAAACTTAACCAAATTTTAGGAGAGTTACGTATTACTGGATCAATTTCTATTTCTTTTATTACAATCATCTTGAGAGTTTCTTTTTGTTGGTGATTTAAAGTGATTTAAAGTAGAAACGAATTTTCTGTTTTGAAAGTATTTTGATTTAGTATACCGAGATCGCAGTAGATATCTGGCCTATATTCAATGATTTTCTATATACATTGTACGTAATAATTATGACATAATATTGAAAATTGCACAACTTGGAGCATGTTTCAACACACTTGGTAGTGTCCTCTTTATCAATTGGCAACAATTCCAACGTACGTGTGTCCCAACGTACTCAATGCTATCAAAGCATTAACAAACGGCGTACGGTGTTTACCATATATTGTTATTACATGTAAGGCAGTTGCATAAAGTTTAAAGTATTACGACACAGAATCTTTATAATTCAAAAGTGGCAAGAGGAATCTGACCTTAGTGCATGAAAATTAAACCGAATTTAAACAAATTTAAAAAATAACACAATCATTTAAGTCATAGATTTCATAAAACCGAAATGGAGGGATCGACGTGGAATGGAAACAAGACCGACCTTATTCATTGCAAAAGAAAGAAGCCGTCCCTTCGCCGACCTTGACCTTGAAGACTCACGTTGTTACATGATACAATTTATTAATAAACATTAAAACGTTGTTACAGCTATGATAAAAGGACTAAAAAAAGAGATGCCGTATGACTTCTACAGCAAACTGGCGTTAATTTGTAACATGGTTAAGTTGAATATCCAATGAAAGTTTTAGAAAATGGAGTTAGTTGGTGTATTCCTTCTTGTAAAAAGAAGTGTACCACATTTGAAAGTTGCCCTGACCGTTTGAAGTAGGGCAATAGACGTTTCACCCTTCCATTATATGTTGTCTAAAATAACATGTCTTGAACTAGTGTAGCAGGCATATTTTTTGCATCTACATGTAACCGAATATTTCCTTTGTTATGTAGGAGGTTCTACAAATTTCCTTTATCCGGGTATCAGCGCTCTTAGAATTTAGAAACGATTTGGTGGCCAAGTTGTCATTATCTATTATATCAGCTGTCTGGATTGTGATTTTTATGAGTGGCCCAATCTGGCTCAAACTTCGACTTTAAAATGGGTATAGGAAAAGCAGTGACATTGGACCAAGTTTCTGGTGTTATGTCAAGCAGTGACATTGGACCAAGTTTCTGGTGTTATGTCAAGGTGTAAATACTCTTTGTAAAACCGTTTTTCAGACCTGAAGAACATGCTACAATTCCCATGGCATTTCAATAGTCCAAATCATGTATAAAATCACGATCAGTATACTATATGTAGTTCTAGCTTACCCTTGCCAATTAATTAGAACGAGAAAAAAAATTGTATAAAATTGTTTATATTTTAAATATACACAATTAACAATAGTATAAAAAAATATCCATCATATACGCAAGTCAAATTCTGGTAAACATCAATACAATTCATACAAAACATTTGGCCCATATAACTGCTACGTAAATCATATCAAAATAGTAAACACGATTGACGTCATATAATTACGTCACATTTTCATCGTCTCCGGTAACCCTTCTTCTAATGTCGCAGTCGAATAGGGGTCCCTCTTTTTGTTCAAGTCGTCTGTATAAACAAACATCAAACGGTTTACTTACATTGTACTTTTGCACACAACAATTTATTTTGCTAATGCTGGCTATCATGAGTACTTTTCATTGTCAATAGAAATTGTTTACTCTTAACCACACACATCGAAAGCTGTTGTGATAGTACCCGTTGCTGAAACAAAATTATGGATACATAAATTGAAGGATTTTATGACTGGCACATAGCATCGTTTTTTAAAGTGTGTGTGGGGGGGAGGAGGGGGGGGGGGGCTAAACCAAAACATATTGACAAACAAAGCAAAAAAATAAAAGGCAATTAAAATATGCTACTTCCCCAAATCCTGAAGATCCTAATCGGGGGGGGGGGGGGGGGGGGGTATGTTACCTTTAATATCAATTTCACTGCCAATTCTCTTATTTTTTAACATGATCTCATAAAGTGAGATATTTAAAAACCTGTAAGAAAATTGACACATTAGGTTTTACTTTTTGTTGTTTTAAACCTAACGTATGCATGAACTATTTATTTGTTGTCAGCAAATATAACCGGGTCACTCTGTCCAATCTATTTGGTCAGTACAATTTGTTTAGGTACTAAGCATACAAATATACTGACAAATAAATTGTTCAGAGTAAGTCAATATTTGAATGATAACATGCACATCAACTCAATATTTGAAAAGTTGAACGTGCAGTCTTTGTCGCCTCCTAAAAATGTCATTGAAGTTGTCAAACTTAAGAAAGAATTCAAAATTTCAGCGACAAATTTCGATCTAAAGAGAAAGAGTTTCAATGGGGCATGCATTCAAATTGTTATAAAGAAGTGACCATGAGAATGCAAATATCTATTTATTTACATTCTTAATGCGGAAGCAAATCAAAGCCGATCGTCAATGAACAACCTTAATAAACATTGATCTATTTGGCTGTGTTCTTTGCCTCAATGTAAACGATAAAAAGTTATTCAAAATGAAGAAAAGGCAGTATATAAATGCTGTACATGCATAAACATACACTTCTTTAATGCCATCCATGCATGGTTAGGAAGATGAGAAGTAGCGATCAGATAACCTCATGGTCAAGTTTTTTCTTTTTTTTACTTTTAAAGTCATTTCAATGAATACATTACATCAATCAAAATCAATGCTTTTTCTATTTAGCGACTTAGGTATTTCTTTTCACCTTATAACCATATGCACTATAAACAGCATGAAAACTATTCATAAAATTCAAAAAAGACTTTTCATTTATTGTCAGCTTTTATATTAACGGTAAGAATTGGAAATGATTTATCTGCATAAGAAAAAATGTTGCATGGTTAAAGGACGCAAAGAGAATGAATTCTAAGATAATTCTTAATGGGAAAAAACCCAACTTAATATATTTCTTTTAATTTTGCCATGGGAGCCCAGATGTCGATCATAGAACACTACTTGCAAAGCAATGTATCTTTTATTTTAACAAGAATTAATTGGTGTTGGGGCTTAGAACAGTTGGAATTCCGATTGTAAAGTCTAAAAAATGTCAAAAAGAGATACCCGAATTATAGCAAGAAACATTTTCAGATTCAGATGTACATCTTTTGACACACTGAAAATTTGGCCATGGGTTGAAGGTATTTTGAACGAATTCTAAAATACACCATTATATTTCATCTTTTACCTCGACATAGTTATAACATTGACCTTAAATAATGCTTCGCAAAACCGGGTACTAGTGAAAGAGCGAGAAAGCGCTCTGAAAGTTAACCTTATTTGTTGTTTTATACCTTGAACTTCAAACACCGGCAAAAACTGGACTGGGCCGGTTTATTTTGTTATTTCTCATGCTTTAACAATTGGTGTAGATATAAGACATACGTAAATAATAAATAACGGATTCATTCAACTTGAGTCAACATTACAATGTCTTAAACACGTCGAAGTCAACAAATACATGTACATGAACAAATAATAAATAAAAGTATTATTCTTGTCTGCTTAACAGTTCATTTAAACCAAAAAATGATAGCAATACAGAAAAGACCAAATAAATCCCAATTATGTACTTTACAAACAGTTATTTCGTTCATTTTATTACTCAAAAAAGGCTTGATTCATGCATACATCATTTAATTGAAGAATGCGAAACATTATGCAATATAATAGTTACCGGTATTACGGAGAAAATTCACCGAATTTTAGGAGAGTTACGTCTTACTGGACCAATTTCTATTTCTTTTATTACAATAATCTTGAGAGTTTCTTTTTGTTGGTGATTTAGAGTGATTTAAATTAGAAACGCATTTTATTTTCTGTTTTGAAAGTATTTTGATTTAGTATACCGAGATGGTAGGAGATATCTGGCCTATATTAAATGGTTTTCTATATACATTGTACGTAATAATTATGACATAATATTGAAAATTACACAACTTGGAGCAAGTTTCAACACCCTTGGTAGTGTCCTATTTATCCATTGGCAACAATTCCAACGTACGTGTGTCCCAACGTGTTCAATGTTATCAAAGCATTAACAAACGGCGTACCGTGTGTACCATATATTGTTATTTCATGTAAGGCAGTTGCATAAAGTTTATGTATTACGCCACAGAATCTTTATAATTCAAAAGTGACAAGAGGAATCTGACCTTAATGCATGCAAATTAAACCGAATTTAAACAAATTTAAAAAATAACACAATCATTTAAGTCATAGGTTTCATAAAACCGAAATGGAGGGATCGACGTGGAAACAAGACCGACCTTATTCATTGCAAAAGGAAGAAGCCGTCCCCTCGCCGACCTTGACCTTGAAGACTCACGTTGTTACATGATACAATTATTAATAAACACTAAAACGTTGTTACAGCTGTGATAAAAGGACTAAAAAAAGAGATGCCTTATGACTTCTACAGCAAACTGGCATTAATTTGTAACATGGTTAAGTTGAATATCCAATGAAAGTTTTTAGAAAATGGATTTAGTTGGTGTATTCCTTCTTGTAAAAAGAAGTGTACCACATTTGAAAGTTGCCCTGGCTGTTTGAAGTAGTGCAATAGACGTTTCACCTTTCCAGTTTCACCTTTCCATTACATGTTGTCTAAAATAACATGTCTTGAACTAGTGTAGCAGGCATATTTTTTGCATCTACATGTAACCGAATATTTCCTTTGTTATGTAGGAAGTTCTACAAATTTCTTTAATCCGGGTATCAGCGCTCTTAGAATTTAGAAACAATTTAGTGGCTGAATGGTCATTATCTAATGTCAGCTGTCTGGATTGTGATTTTTATGTTTGGCCCAATCTGGCTCAAACTTCAACTTTAAAATGGATATAGGAAAAGCAGTGACATTGGACCAAGTTTCTGGTGTAATGTCAAGGTGTAAATACTCTTTGTAAACCCATTTTCAGACCTGAAGAACATGCTATAATTACCATGGCATTCCCATAGTCCAAATCATGTAAAAAATCACTCTCAGTATCTACATGTAACACTAGCGTACCCTTGCCAATTATTTAGAACGAGAAAAAAACATTGTATAAAATTCTTTATATTTATTAATATACACAATTAACAACAGAATAAATAAATAAATATCCCTCATATACGCAATTCAAATTCTGGTAAACATCAATACAATTCATACAAAACTTTTGGCACATAACTGCTATGTAAATCAATTCAAAATAATAAACACGATTGACGTCATCTATATTACGTCACATTTTCATCGTCTCCGGTAACCCTTCTTCTAATGTGGCAGTGGAATAGGGGTCCCTCTTTTTGTTCAAGTCGTCTGTAAAAACAAACATCAAACGGTTTACTTACATTGTACTTTTGCACACAACAATTTATTTCGTTAATGCTAGCTCACAAGATTACGTTTCATTGTCAATAGAAATTGTTTACTCTAAACCACACACATCACAAACTCATTTTTTCACGACACCTTGAGCAATTTAAACACCGATTGCTCACTTCAGATAAAGAATAGTGCATTGTCATATTCAAAAGAGTGACATTTGTTGCTGTTATAAAATTATGGACATTCATTATATGTATATTGTACTTTTACTTACTGGCATCCCAGAGTTTAAATTTCTCAGGTCCTGGGTTCTTTAACCTACGAGAAAAAAAACATACCGGTGAATAGCTGACGTATTCACTTAATATAATTTACACGGAAGTTGATGCAAGAGAAAGCCACTTACTTTCGGAGATTGTTGGATGGTTTACGTTTACAACAGTCGCAACTAAAAAACAAAATAAAAGTTCTGTCAATGAAATATACAGATAAAATGTACATGTATAAACCATTGAACATTTCTCGTGTATATAATAAGCATCAAACATGTCAAGTTGTCATAAAATAATTTTGAAGAAGCCTCACTTTGGCATTGAACAGGATCGCCCCAAACAGCAGCGATAGATCAGGTAGGCAAGAAGAGCTAGCAACAGCAAGCCGAGAATACTCAAAATGGCCACCATGGCCACATTTTCCGGCTTGCTCCACCAGTCCTGGTACGTGGATGCAGGCGTTGTGGTGGAGGTAGTGGAAGTCTCGCGGTAGACGATATCCACGTATGACGTCCCGGTCAGCTGAGGAGAGCCATGGTCCACGGCAGTGACGTAGACACGATGCGTCATACCATACTCAAAATTTATTTCACGGGTCAGATAGATCTGGCCATTTTTCATGACTTTGTAGTACTGAGACCCTGTGGCGGAACTTCCGTCGTATTCCACTTCAGCGTTCTCGTTTTGATCGATGTCATTAGCGGTTACTCTCCCGATTAAAGCCCCCGGCTGTGTGTACTGGCTCACCACCATGACGTAACCCGATGACGTAAAATCCGGTTCGTTGTCATTGACGTCTTTGATGTAGAGAGAAACCGTGGCAGTACCTTAAACAAAAGCCTTGCATTTTACGTTTGACATTAATGATATGATATGCAACAACGCTATAACAAAGAATATTGTATCTAAAAATAATTTGCATTCAATTTTACCTGTTTCGCCGAATGTGTCCGTGCATTTCACGATGACTGAGATATTTTGGGGGTGCGTCTTGTCAATATCGTAATCCACGGCGTACGTGATGACGCCCGTTGTTTTGCTAATGTTGAACAGATTGCTGTTGGTGGAGGTCACCAGGCTGAAAGTGAGGCTGTCTGGGTTATCGACGTCCTCCACCAGGGCGTGGAACCCCAAGTCAATGTTACCACCCCCAATCTAAAAATAAATCGGTCAACATCAGATCAGATGACTGAACTTTGTGAACAGGTAAATCGTGTTGTAAATGTTTCTTTTTCTTTATATTCATATAAGGCAGTTGTTCTTGACCTTTCTAAAAAAATGAAGTATATTTTAAATTTACTATAGTATGACCCTTCTTCAAGATACAGCTCAAGAATATTACTTACACCAGCCTCATATGTGTCGTATCTGTACAAATTTTGCGGAAATTTACAGACTTCCGGATCATCCAGAACATGGATATTGAGATAATATGGTCCGGAAGTGGCCATAGTGTCAGTAACGTATAGAGCTAGCCGATAATAATTCAATGTCTCATAATCAAAGGATTTTCCTGCTGCAAGCGCAATGGTATCTGAAAATGAAATGCCACTATCTTAATGAAACCAAAAACAACCAAGACATTGAAGATCAAAATAATGATGATGATGATGATGATAATGACGTACTTCCGGTGGCGACAGTAAACATATCAGTCTGTCCGGCTGGGTAGACGTTAATGGTCACGGTCTGCGTCTGACCGGTGTCTGGATCATATATTGTAGGAGTGTACAATGTCGCCCCGGCCGCCGTCGTCAGCTCCGGAAAATACAAATTGTCCACTCCGTTCAAAACCAAACTACTAATGGTCGGCTTTGTATTGATATCTACAATAAAGATTAAATAAAATGTGAAAAAAAAATTGAAGAAACATTTTAAGAAGTTCGTCGGTCAAAGTCGGCACAAACTTACTTGTGAGAGTTAGCGTGTAGAGCGCATGCGTCGAAGTACGAGAATCTGAAGCCGTGACGTTGAAAACAAAGCTTGACGTCAGTTCGTACTTGAGGTCCTGGGTGGCAGTTATTTCCCCAGTCACCTGATTAATGGCGAAACTGGTCGTGGTGGGGGAGGTTCTCATACTGTATAGAATGGTGTCTGAATCCAAATCATTCCCGGTCACCGTAAATATAGAGCCGGATTTCAGGGTCGTCATAGCGTTGGTGGTGCCAGTGGCTGAAATTTGAATGGAAATAAACACTAATAATTTTTAACCCATAGACTATACATAATATCTTTCTACAAATGAACTACTGACTATAAAATTATCGATTTACCCGGAAGATTGGTCAGCGTTGGGGGTCTGTTTTCCTGGATGTCGACTTGTATCGTGTTTGACGTTGAGCGACCTTTGGGCGAGTCTGTACAAGTTACGGTAAGAGTGTAACTTGGTACTGTACTGTAGCTCAGGGTCGGGAGGTTATCCAGATACACAGAGTACGCTATAATGCAAAACATTCGGTAACATGGTAAATATGAATGAAAACATACAGGTTACAGCCATCAGGTTATATTGAGATATAATTACCTAGAGTGACGGCATCTCGTCTCAAATCAAACGGTCCACCCGCCGGACTAGTTGTTAGAACACATGTAAACGTGTCGCTTTCCGGGTCAGTCACGGTTAAATCGTGAAGTTTGCGCTCCAGAACTTCATTTTCCAATACCTGCACTGTAACAGGCAATCCAGTGATAACTGGTGGATCATTTTGTGTTACGTCAACGTACAATATTGCACTAGCTGACCCCCCTGCACTGTCGGTACAGGTAACGGTGACGTCATGTGTTGGTGCCGTCACTGCATCTAAACTTGTTATTGCGTTTGACATCAGGCACACCTCATATGCTAAAAATAAAGGGAAAATAAAGTGAAATATTCTTACAGAAGATAACAGAAGAAGCTATTCTCTGGTCAAAATTGTGTACTCACAAGGCGTGGCTGGGTTTTGAACCATTTCAAACGGACCAGCAGGAGCTGACGTCACAGCACACGTGATAGGTACTTCCGGGTCGGTGACTGCCACTGTGTGTAGACATCTTGCTGCTGTTTCAGTCTCAGTGACGGTGACTGTCGTTGGGAGCCCGGTTATGACGGGAGGAGAGTTCGGGGTCACCGTGACGGTCAGAGCTTTGGACGTCGACCCCCAGCTATCAGAACACGTTACGGTTAGTGTGAACGATGACGTGCCGCCAAATGTTGGATTATTTGCCAGTTCAACAGTGTACGCTAATAATAGAAACAATGACGTACTTCATAAATATTCAGAAAAATCAAATAATATCATTTAAGTACATTAATGTTTTAGAATGCAACGTACTTGATGCAGCAAAGTTTAACGTAAACATGGCGCTTGTCGGCGAACTAGACATAGTGCACGTGTACGGATCAGTTTCTGTCACAGCGAGGGTGTGTAGGGTACGACCCCCGGCCTCCCCGGCCGCTACACTGGAAGTGGCGGGAAGACTAGTGATGTCAGGGGGTGTGTTCGCCTGTACATTGACGGTCAACACCCCGGTAGAGGCTGTTCCATCAGAGCACTGTAATGTCAGGGCGTAAGATGAGACACTGTCCGCATCCAGGGAATGGCCGGTGTTCAAATGAACATCATATTCTATGAAAAAGAATTGGGTTAACTAATAATTATATGTATATAAATTATGTGTATCTAAAAAAAAACTCGGTTAGGTGTTTTAATAATTACTTACGTGCTCCTGTTTTCACCATTGAAAAAAACGTGGTAGTCGGAGTTGAGGACTGGATGGAGCAAGTGTAGGGATCCGGGTCTGTAACAGTCAGGGTGTAAATACTGCTGCCACCGGTGTCACTCTCTGTGACGGAAACGGAAGCGGGAAGACCGGAAATAATAGGTCCGGTGTTAGCAACAACGTTCACGGTTAGTGAAGCAGCTGCACTCGTGCCGTAATTGTCTGAACATGTGACTGGTATAGTATATGACGATGTCGTGGTATAGCTTAACCCAGGGGCAGCGTTCAGGAATATTCTATACTCTGTAAAATAGAAGTTAGAAAATTCATTTATGAGCTTCCAAGAATGAGAACAAATAAATATTGAATTAAACGATTGTGACACTAACTTGACGAAACGAATTCCATTGAAAATGGTCCTGTTGTTGTTATGGAGCATGTGAATGAATCAGACTCCGCATCGGTTACGGTCAGTGCTATAAGTTCCGTTTTTGCCGTCTCGCTTTCGCTGACGCTGGTCACGTCGGGTAGGTTCGTGATCACGGGGACAGCATTCGGGGACACAGTGACCGTGAGGCTAGAGGACGAGGATTTCCCGTTACTGTCCGTGCACGTGACAGTCAGTGTGTAGGAGCTGGTCACGGTGGGGTCCAATCCGTGCCCAGTGTTAAGGTTGATGTCGTATTCTGTAACAGAAGTCAATAACGCTCATCGTCAAATTACTTATTTATCAATAATAAAATAATAATAAAAAGGTGCACCGTGATTGCAATAACGGAAGCATCAAAGGACATCTTATTTGCGAAGCAGCAGATCTGCAGCTGCAAGTGAAAATTCGGCCTTACATGTCAACCTGACTTTCTCCCATAAATCTACAGTTCTGCAGATACTTACTAGTGGTGTACAGTAGTGAAAAAGCTGATGAGGCTGGGGAACTGGTCATTGTACAGCTGAATGTGTCACTGTCTGGATCCGCCACCGTCACGGTGAAGATGCTGGATCCGCCCGCGGCGCTCTCCTGAACGGTGGTGGAGGCGGGTAGATTGGTGATGTCGGGAGGCGCGTTCGCCACTACGTTGACGGTCAGTGTGCCCTGTGATGAGCCGTAGCTGTCTGCGCAAGTTATGGTTAGTGCGTAGGAAGGAGTTGTGGTGGCATCTAGACCCGGGGCACTGTTCACAAAGATAGCGTGCCCTGAAAACAGAAATGGAATAAATATACAATATATAGATATATAAAAAAAAAAGAAATATACAGGAAGACGTGTTAAAATGCAATAAAATAGATGTTAAAAGATGAGGAAAAGGTATTAAAGAGGAAAGCTTACAATTTTTTGGGATTGAGAAAGGTTTTTAAAAGAATGTAATGCTAATTCATTATACCTGGTGATGACTGGTAATTAAAGGGAGTTCCAGTAGGTGAAATAGAGCATGAGAAAGAGTCGCTTTCGACATCGGTGACGCTGATGTCATAGATCTTGAGGGGTCCGTCCTCCCCGTCATTGACGGTGACGGAGGAGGGGAGACCGGAAATCGTGGGTGGGGTGTTGGGGAGGATGTTGACAGTCAGGGTCTGAGTTGCCGAGTTTTCCCCGTTGGAGTCATTGCATTGGAAACTAATGGCGTAGGAGGAAGTGGTGCCATAGTCAAAGCCCGGGTTAGACAGCAGGTACAGTTTTTCTGTCGACACAGAGGATTAAACTATGAAACTATAAAACTATGTAAAACATAATGCAAAACTGATAGAGATGCAATGACCTTAAAAACGAGACTGGCGCTGTGAACGAAAATTATTGATACATATTTTTTAATATATATACAGAAATAGATATCTTTTAAAATTTAAATTTTGACTTGTAAATAACTATAGTTAAAAGCGACATCAATTTGTTTGCGAAAGTAATTATACGTGGTATCAAGGTTTAATTTGAGCTAATTTGAGGCTTTTAAGATTTCTGCTTTACTGCGTTATTTTTTGTAAGGAATTTGCAAAATAAAAAATAATACCTACTTATTAGTTTAAAGCTTCATAATTTAAGCTATAAAATTCTTTCAATTTACAAAGTTAAGCAGGATATCGTTTCTCGTTAAAACGTGTCACCCAATCATATTTCTTATTACATCATAATAGGCGAGTTGTAACTCGACATTTTTGTTTCCTATATAAACAATTACATAGCAATAAGTTTTTTTAAAGAACACGGGTAATTTAATCTTCAAGATCTAGAATTGTAGGTAAAACAAACTTAAATTTGAAATATCAAACAGGTATTTCAGGCAATTAAAACTAAGAAGATATTGCGTTCTGAAAATAAGACTATCAAAACTACAAGCAATAGGTGGCGCTAATTACCTCCAGTGACTTGGAACCCTGTTACGGTGGGGCTAATGGCGCTAATGACGCAGGAAAATGTGTCGCCCTCGGGATCGGAGACCGTGAGTGTGTAGAGAGAGGTCGTGCTACTTCCGGTTTCGCTCTCTATCAGAGTGATGGAGCTGGGAAGACCGGAAAATACAGGTGGCTGGCGACAAAGAAAGAAACAGAAAAAAAATCAGTAAAGTATAAAATATACATATTATATTTATATGATTACTACATTATCTAAAATTCAAATAGGGGTATCTTTATGTATTAAGTAAATATAAAATCCTTATATTTATTTTAAAACACAGTGGCCAGATTGATTAAGCAGCATGAAAAGTCATCACACACTAAAATACAATATATATATATATATATATATATATATATATATATATATATATATATATATATATCGGACTTTGTCTAATACGATCGTCCGATTGATTAAACGGCAAACAAAATAACGTAATTTTGGCCACTTATTTCTGTGTAGAGCTATTTTATATTATATAATAATCTGATGATAAATAAAAGTCTTGTCTTATACATTAACAATGATGTTAAGAAATGATAAATTCAAAACATATTGTCAATGTGTTATATCTTATTCAATCTTTGTATATTTGTTAAAAAAATACATTATTTTTTATTTGAATTTAAAATTATATTTCTAACTAGACTTTCACTGGCATTATTATTATTTTTTTTTTTGGATACTCACCAGAGATTCAGCAAATGGAATCCTCAGCAACTGTATAACAAAAATTACGATAATCTCCTTCATTCCTAATAGTTTTTTTGTATAAAAATCAAACCGCTATATATTATGTCTACAATACAATCATGCTTTCGTTTTAAACCATAGTTCCAGAGCTAATAAGGTTTTCATCCTGTTCGGTAACAAATCGCTTCAGCACATTGACGTGATGCCGCGTTCAAGTTTGTTTCAATCCCAGCGATATGCAGTTCAATTTATCGACAGTATTGACTGCTTATTACAAAAGTGATTTAAACCTGAAATATTCTATTCAATATTTCATCGCCTTTATAGTATGTATACGTATAGAAATGTTCAAAGAGAGCCGTGTGTTGAAAAAAGTAGTAAAAGTCCAAACAAATGTCCGAATCGCTATATCTAGTTCCCGTCAATTCTTTGAAATAAATCAAATTTATCGCTCAGCTGGAGCGATATTGGTTAAAAAATAAATTGACAGCGAATGTAGGCTATTTATGACGTTTTGATAGGGCCGTGATAATAAAGCCTGGTGGAAGCCTTTGTACTGTAAACGTATCCATAATCCCCCGTTATAAATGTCTGCGATAGATGAACAGGTCTGAATAAATTATAAATTAAACTGAAGAACGCATGATTAGGCCTGACATTGAAAGTTTGTATTTCACGAGTAACGGTGAAGTAAGTATTCAGGCTGGGCCATTCTGTGTATACCTCTACCTTGATGGTATACGCTTTATTAAATTATATAACTGGAATAATTGGCCAATTCATGTATAGATTGTACAAATTCAATACATGTTGATTTCAAAAGATCAAATTATTCTTTTCCTGTCTACTGTGAGTTTTTGGTTACAATTCACCTGTTCATAGGAAGCAGTGAAAGAAACTTTACACGAAAATGTTTAATATCTAGATTGCACCAATTTCTTGTTTGCCTAAATAAAAAGTTTCCAATTAAAATCATGTCATATGCTTTGTTTCCGTACAACGTTAATAGAAGACAACTATAAGATTCCCCATAACTTGGTCGACCGTACAAAAATTTTAAGTTACGAAAAACATTTCATTGGGGAAAATCGGTTTTAATTCAACTATCTAAAATCTCCTATGACATGGTTGGTCGTTTTATTAAGTTATGAAAGAAAAAATCATTGGAGGAAATCGGCTTTTAAACTAAAAAAATTGATACCAAAGATCGAATTGAAATCACAAATGTTCGAACATTTGTTTTGATTTAAACAGTTGCACAAATTATATATCATCTTATTTTTTATTTTTTTTTTGCTTTAATTTAAATTTATTGTAGAAAGCTTATTCCAAATGATTTATCACGCAATTGAAGTAATTGAATTGCTTGAGGAATTGAAAATACAAAAAAAAGAAATCACCCAGGATTCGACTGCTATATAAGACTGTATTCTATGTTAAATGTCGTGGTCGTACTACTAACTTTTTAGCATAAAAATCATTTTGTTGTGGAGAATTTTGAGTTTCTTGAATGAGGATAAAATAAATCAATTTTTGATATGTTGAAATGTTTAGACCTCAGATTGTTGAGGTTTCTTGTTTAAATATTCATCAATTTTATATGATTTTTTTTGTTAAATCGTTGTTGTTATTATTTGTTTAGAAAATCTGTTTTTCCTGTAAGTTTTTCTACATGTTAATGCCTTTACAATACAAAACAGAGTCCGTTTGTCTGTCTGCAATTACAAGAAATCTACATAGGGGTGAATGGATAGATAGATAGATAGATAGATAGAAAGATAGATAGATAGATAGATAGATAGATAGATAGATAGATAGATAGATAGATAGATAGATAGATAGATAGATAGATAGAAAGATAAAAGTATCACATAAAAAATGTACATGTTTCTACAGGAAATAACGTCACAACACATTAATATTGACCATGTTCGAATCTTATTATTTGTTTTTGCAAAATCTTGCTGTCAACACCATGCGTACGATACCAGTGTGGTTCAAAAACATTTATGTAATTCAAAGTATTTAAATAAAACTGTTGATCCTATCTTGTCAAGACCCGATTGTACCTAGGTCATAAGAATGCAAGGTTTTGCTCATCCTTTCGATCTCTTTTGCCGGATTTTATTCGACAGGTAATGTTTATTACCTACACTGACGTAAAACTCATAATGAGTATATCGATGACTTAAAGGTTTAAAGGAAAGTTTAATGCACATTCAAAAGCGGTTTAATTCTAGATTATATCACGGAATAATAAACATACATCTCATATCACCGAAAAACAATTGTCAAAAATGCGCAGGACCTTATCAACAAAGAGCTGTTTATTTTACCTTGCGTCTTCGCTTTGAGAACGCGTGCTGTGATTCACTTTATGAAAATTAATGCACCCTGAAAACATATCATTAAGTTTAGAACCAAGTCAACACACTTTGAAAATAAAACCAAAAAAAAAACCAATTCAATGTGCGTATTGAGTGCACATTTTCACAAAAATGAGCTTATCATACTTTCACAGTTGATAAACTAGGTTAAACGGCTGTAAACTATATTTTACGGACAGAAAACTATAGTTAACGACGATAATCTATATTTCACATCCAAAAACTATAGTTAACGCGATCATCTATGTTTCAGAAGTGTAAAACTTAATTTAATACTAAAATCCACCATTTGCAATTGCAAAACATATTTATATTTATCAGCAAAATCTATTGTTAACGTTATTTAGAGACATATAAACTTAGAATATCATTTGATAACTATAGTTTACAGCCGTTAGATATACATGTAGTTTTACAGATGAAAACTAAAGTTACCGAATCGTGTACTATGATTTGCGGTTCGTAAACTATAGATATCAGTCGATAAACTTCATTTATCAAATGTGAAACTATATATATTTTAGCTCATTTTTGTGAATTTGGCGTGCTATACATTTCACATCAACATTTTTCATCATCGAGACTAACTTTCACAAAACTAAAGCCAAAACAAAAGTTTTGGCTTTATTTTATGTTAGAGACGTGGTCCTAAATTAAGGCACTTTCATTTCTTTTAAAAAGTACCTTATTTTTAAAGTATGTTTTAACGGACGAGGAATGGTTGGTTTGTTAAGGGGCTGCTTGGGAAAAAAAGTATAACATTAAGATCCATGCACATAAAAATCCTACTATATAGCCGGTGAATACCATGTAGTATTTTTATCTAGGAAAGCTGATAGAGATTAATAAGTTTTTTAATTTTAATGAATTGTGTTTCCTACATGTACGTCGTTATACTGAGCTCTTCTTTTCAGATCCATGTAGTCTAAATTGGTCACCAAGTCCTTAAAATTGTAAGAATTATATCGAAGTACCTTGATGATACTGTAAAAGTGGCATCAACAGAAGACGAATAATGTTAGACAGCGAAAGGGATCCTTGTGGTAAGGAGCGACAACTCGCACTTCATCTAGGCTCATCACATTTGTTGCCGATTGCCTGCTCATGTGTCGCCAACCAAGACAGGAATCAGCCAAGCGGAACGATGCTTGAAACAGCCAAGCAGAACCATACCTAGGATAAGCTAAGTAAAACCAAGACAAGAATCCGCTCAGCGGCTCAGCAAAGCCAGTAAGAATCAATACGCTGGAGGCTGACTAGTGACGAGATACACTAGTGAACTGATACTATAGGTTAACAACCAGTCAATATTTTATATCATATAATTATAGTAATTGCTAATATTGGAAAAAGAAAGTTGATGCAAATGAAATCAATTACAGGGTTTACACACTGAAGACATAGTTGAAATAAACTCTAACAGTGCACAGGTATGATTGCATTTGATAAAATTGGAAAAAGAATGTTAATGCAAATGCTTCTTCGTGGTGGTTATTGTCCCCTTGTGGGCCGAGAACCAGTTCACTGGAAGTTCAACTTGTCCGGATACCAAGCAGGGACCGGAAATGAATGCAATGTTGGATATAGTTTGCGAATCCTTCGATAAGAAAGATAACTCTTCCTTGATAGAATAAATAAATAAATAACTAGATACGATCTCGTTACGAGTAACGAGTAGGTCTTCCGTTCAATTTTTTAAACGATACGATTAAAATATCAATAAAATTTCAGAATTTCTCCTCAACCCCTCCCTTTCAGATAATGTATACGATTGTCAATATCCTTTCAAATGCGAGACAAAGTGTTTTGCTTTTTCACATTCAGCACATTAAAGATGTAAGATTTTAGTTCCCAAAAATCCTTAATTACATCATCAATGGGTGTGGCAATGAGTTTTACAAACTGATATTGTTACGATCAACAACTTTGCTTCTATGATGCTTTACAAAATCTTCATCGTTTTTTAAGGTATGTGTAAGAAACTTTACGAGTCTCTTGGCCCCTAATTTAAGGGGCCTGCCCCTTTTTTGAGTTCACTCAAAAGGTCCCACGAATACTAACATTTTTTGTCCTTACAACCATCTAAAATTGTTGTTCATTTTTGAGATACAAATGATTGAATGTTTTAGGGGCCAGCCCTCTAAATCCTTAATGGGGACAGACAATGGTGCTTTCATCAATGGAATCGATTAAAATAATCAATGCAAACATTTTCTCTTCTACAATGCTTAACAAAATATGTCTCCTTTTCTAGATATATTGCGCCAAAGTTTAAGTACTTTAGCCCCTAAAAATCCCTAATTACGCAATAAATGGGCGTGGCATTGATTTTGTCTGATAGATATTGTTATGATCAACAACTTTGCTTCTATAATGCATTACAAAATCGTTATCATTTTTATGTTATTTGTAATAGAGTTTACGAGTGTCTTGACCCCTAATTAAAAGGGCCAGTCCTATTTTTCTTGATTTCTTTGAAAAATTCTTAAGAATTCTAACATTTTTTGTTCTTACACCCATCTAAAATTGTTGTTCATTTTTGAGTTACAAATGATTGTATATTTAAGAAGCCAGCCCTGTAGATCCCTTATGGGAACAGACATTGGTGTTTTGATAATTGGAATCAATTTAAACTATGAATGAAAATATTTTCTCTTCTACAATGCTTAACAAAATATGTCTCCTTTTCTAGATATATTGCGTCCAAGTTTAAGTACTTTGGCCCCAAAAAATCTCTAATTACGTAATAAATGGGCGTGGCAATGATTTTTTTCTGATAGATACTGTTACGATCAACAACTTTGCTTCTATAATCCATTACAAATTCTTTATTGTTTTTAAGTTATTTGTAATAGAGTTTACGAGTGTCTTGGCCCCTAATCAAATTAGCCAGACCCTTTTTCATGATTTCTTTGAAAAGGTCTTAAGAATTCTAACATTTTTTGTTCTTACGCCCATCTAAAATTGTTGTTCATTTTTGAGATACAAATGATTGAATATTTTAGGGGCCAGCCCTGTAGATCCCTTATGGGGACAGACATTGGTGTTTTGATAATTGGAATCAATTTAAACCATTAATGCAAACATTTTTTCTTCTATGATGTTTAACAAAATATGTCTACTTCTCTAGATATATTGCGTCCAAGTTTAAGTACTTTGGCCCCTAAAAATCCCTAATTACGTAATAAATGGGCGTGGCAATGATTTTTTCTAATAGATATTGTTGCGATCAACAACTTTGCTTCTATAATGCATTACCAAATCTTTATCATTTTTAAGTTATTTGTAATAGAGTTTACGAGTCGCTTCGCCCCTAAAAAAAGGGACCAGCCCCTTTTTCTTGATTTTCTTGGAAAGAACTTTTGATAATCTACTATTTTTGTTATCTATGTTTTAACAAAATATCAACTGATAAGAAGATACAGATCAAAAAGTATGAACATTTTGAATGAAAATTCGTACCCAATTTTCGTGCCTAGCCGAGCTCCAAGAAATGGCGCCACTAGCGTAAAACAACATAATAGTGCACAACTCCAAACTATTGACTACCTATCCTGAAAATTTCATAGTCATATCTCTGATAGTTTCTGAGATCAGCTCTGCACAAAATATGTCCTAAAAAATTACAAAATAGCCGATAAATCGGTACCGGAAGTGACGACACAAAAAATGAAAAAATGTATGAAGTTTAGATCACACCCAATAATCTGTGAAAAAATGATTGATATCGGTCAAAAGGTTTTCAAGAAATCGCGTGCACAAAATTTGGAAGAAAAAAAATAATTAGAAACAGTACGAAAACTATAAGGTCTTCCGCTGGAAACGGAAGACCTTAAAAAGGGAATGAAAAAGGGGATCTGATTTTGCCAATCAAGGTATTCTAAAATGTTTATAGTCCGATAGTTTTTTGATAAATAAAATGGAACGTGTTGAGTTCATGATTTGAAAGAAATTTCTAATTAAAAAAGGCAACTACCAAAGGGTTTAAATCGGAAATCAAATACAGAATTTATATACTAAAGATATGATAGTTCAAATAAAATCTGGCAGTGCAAATGTAAGTATATGCTTAAAGGAGATCTTTGCATATCACTAGTATTAGTAAACACTAGATATATTGGGTTGTGCTACTCTACCATTTGGCTTCTTCATGGTGGTTATTGTCCCCTTGTGGGCTGATAACCAGTTCACTGGAAGTTCAAGCTCTTCCGTATACCAATCAAAAACCGGAAATGGGCGCAATATCGGATATAGTTCGCGAATCCTTCGATAAGAAAGATCACTCTTGGTTGATTGAAAAAATAAATAAAAAGAGAATGAAAAAAGGAAATTTTATTTTTCCCTTCAAGGTATTCTAAAAGTGTGTGCATTTCAAATGAAAATTTGTTGTTGTTTTTTAGAAATTCATCATCAAGAAATGAATATTAAGATCTTGATGTTATTATAGCGATGCCAAATATCGTTAGTAATTTACAATATTGTTATTGATTGGATGAGACGTTTGACTTCGACCCTAGGTATTTGCGGGATTAGTCGTCGTATTTGTATCCACTGCCAATCCATAGCAGAATAACAACAAACTCATCTTATAGATGGGAAGGGATTGGACATCCGATCGCGATGTCAACAAACGTGACAATTTTTAACCCAGTACCCAAATTAGATATCATAAATCGACGATAGCTATTTCCTAATTAACAGCTTGTAGACCTAGTTCATGAAATGTACTACATTCATTGAAGACAAATTTCAGATTATCGAGAAAAGGTAAAAATTTCATTCACGCATTGATTAATTATATATTACACTAACAAATTGTTTTATACCAAGGATATGTCAAGTTCCCATGACAAAATAAGATAACGTTCAAGGGTCAAACATGTAATTGGAAGATTCTATAGACATTTATGGTATTGAATAATTTGTGTACATGTATTTTGTCTTGCACCACCTCTTTATATGTTGTACTGTATATGTCTATGTATTGTGTATTTTCCAGTGGAAATTTTTTTTTAAAAATCATGGTTTATATATTTTTAAGTGTAAATATAAAGTAACAAAATCTTATCGTCTTTTTTCAATTCATATTAAGTGTTGATTAAAATTTTTATTGATAGAAGGATATCCCAGTTGTATTGGGTTCCAGAACTGGGAATCAAATTCCCTCTGATATACGTGTACTAGTATACACACATATCAACTAACCCTTAACTCTAAAAACAGTACAACATTCTTTATTTTTCCTAACACGAATAAACAATTATGTCACAGTGGTATGAAAACCAGAGGAATATTTTTTTTTAGTTTTGCTTTTAAAAGAATTTTTAACATATGATATTTAAGTTTCATATTTTTGTCTGCGTCTTCAAGGACGCATACTGTTTTCTTTGGGTAGGCAAACATGAAATGACTTTGTATTGGTATATTCAACCAATAGGGACGGATTTGTGTGTTTATTCTAAAGAATACCAAGCCGTGTCTATACATCTATTCAGGGGCCAATGTCAAATTTTTTGTCCTTCAAATATATCAGAGTTGTTATTATGAAAGCTGAAAAGGAAACCAGTTTCTTTTAATGCTTATACCTAGCTATGGATTTTTGAATTTAGAAAAACCCATACATTATCGGATGATTGCTGAATATTGACGGGAAACTCAAAAGATTTTATTGGGGGGGGGGTGTGAATGATGGACATTACCTCTGCCATTCCCTTGCTTGCCAGAACAAATTAAGAGACCTGCATCCGTTGTGGTGAGTCGACTTGCAGAGGACGAGATTAATTTGCAAATCATTAATTAACAAACTAGACGGTTCTCCATCTATAACATTACTAAAAATGGCTGTTGCTTGTTTTTAGCGAGACATATTGAATTTGACTGACACACTCTTCACAACTGGCTTGTTTAGATATACAACTGACACCTATAAAGCTCATCCATTGAAATGTTCGTTCTAGCTCCCTTCAGATTAATCATCGATTTTTAAAACTCGTTTTCTCGTTCAAACTTTGAATGTTTGACCATAATGAAATCTGCGTTGTTTTGTTTTTACGGTGCAGCCTCCGATCAATAAAATAATCTCTTCTTGTTTGTTTGCTTTGCAGTGATGTTAAAGGGTACTGAATTACTACTACTACTACGAGAGAGAGAGAGAGAGAGAGAGAGAGAGAGAGAGAGAGAGAGAGAGAGAGAGAGAGAGAGAGAGAGAGAGAGAGAGAGAGTATGGACGGACAAACAGTACACATTTTTGTTGTTTTGATATGCTTGTTACATTTAAAGTTAATAATTACAATTTATAAATGTAAACTTAACTATTGCAGTTTAAGTCTATATTGATAAATTTTAAACTTATAATGTAACATACTTCCAACCACTCGTAGTTATCTTTTTTTTTTTACTCTCCATTCAAAAAGCCCTTTGACAGCTGTTGTAGAAATTGCCTTCAATCGATCGAGTCCTCCCTTTCTGATTCAACCAGCAAATATTGCAAAGTGACCAGAGACAGGGATTGTTGAGGATTTGAATTATTCAGGTATGTTGGCATCTGCGCAAATTAAATGTCCTCTGTCTTTTAATAAAATTTATTTTTATAACAAACAAAATCCTGTGCACTTCAAGTGCGCTTCAAGTGGAATAAAACACCTGTATTTTAACAACAATCTATAGATCCTCTTTCCGTAGAAAAGGTTCCTTCTTGCTGGGATCGATCAGAATTGGCTGCAAGCTCATAACAGTTCATCAGTCATTAGAAAATTTGTCATCGTTTGAGAGTGGAAACAAGTCTTCCGTCCGTCAGTCTACACGAGGAAATTCATTATCTGTTTACCACGTCAAAGTACATTGTTTGTGTTTTAATAACGCGCACCTCCATTTCTCCTTCAGGTGTCGCGTTTCAGACTGCCGTTGGAGAGATTATTACATCGGACTTGATTGGTCGACCCCTGGGGGTCAAGGACTTAGATAGCGCAGTCAACAGCTGGACGGTAATAGGGACACACCGAGGCTCCGGGAAACATGGCCAGAACTTTAGGAGGGATGTATCTTACTGCCCCGGGCTAGTGACCTCAACCAAGGACAGGTTTCAGGGAACATGGGGAGCAGGGGGGCACCTGCTAGCCTAGTGGCGTATGGACTGCTGGCCCTACAGGCTTTGTATATGTACTGTGTGGCGGGTGATATAGAAGAAGAGTTTCTATTAATTCAAGGTAGGTTTGTTTTGATGGCGATTTCCCCCGAAATCCCATTAACACTTGGATTTTGTTTCCTGTGTTAATATTTGACTTTACGATAAGAGGCTGGATTCGTCAGTTGTTTGTGTTGTTCCCGAATGTCGCTATGTCACTGAGCAATAGTTTATGGTTTATTGTACACGCTACTGGCCAAGGGTTTGGGAAGGTAATGGCTCATCGCCATGTGCATACCAGAAATACACACATTATTATGATCCGTCCGAGATGGGCGAACATTCGTCATTTTTTTTTTATCTGATGGGGACATTTGTTTGGTCACATTTATGTATAAAGTTTATCATCGATTCTAACATTGATAACTGTTCCACAAACAACTTAACGTCTCTTAGTCTCAATAAAACGTGTTTGTCTAAATGCATCAACGCTTCATTAAATGGAATATAGCAGTCGGTTTAGTAGACACATGATTATGTTATTAAACTAACTTAAAAAGTTTGTCGTCGCACACGGAAGGTCAAATTTAAGTGTGTGAATTATAAATAACTTGTTTATCTCTTTTGGTGTAAATGTAAATCTAAATTAGTGTAATTTTTTACGTTTACTAGATGCACTAGTTAAGTATATCATAATTTTTTAAAATAAAAGTAGCCTGTATCATTTTAGTAAGCCACTGGCGAAATGAATGTACATGTATTATATTTAAGCAGGGACATTATTTATACTAAGTATATACGTCCCTGATTATAGCTTACTTCTTCCACTCCCTGGTATAAGACATGTGACACTTCATTTTAAGGAGTGTCCACTGCTATTTTGATTCTATCAACATAGCGTCAAAGATGTTGCATGCACAGGTGCTTGAGGACAGGATCCACCCCCCTTCCACCCCCAACCCCAAGTATATAGACCCCCGGGACTTTATTTATTTATTTTTTATTAAATTATCTTTTTATGACATATTTCTAGTCCCGGGGGTCTATATACTTGGGGCTAGGGTGGAAGGGGGGGGGGGGGGGGGGTCGATCCTGTCCTATAGCACCTGTTGTTGCATGGTAATAAATGTGGCCTTAACCCTGAACTATTAAACCAAAGGTCAGGGATGGCAGCCATGTTAATTGTCATCTTTAATTAATATCTCTGAACGTCTGATTGTCGTCGTCAAATGCATGTTGCCTTCAGTAGGACAAATAATTTACTTTAAAAACAATCCTAGGTAGCGTTTCGATTGATCATTTTGTTGCTGCACTAGACAAACCTGTAAACATCATCTGTCTTCCTTGTTGCCATAAATGACAAAAATAAGGAAACAAAGCAGGTTCTGATTTTATTGACGACTGGTTGGCAGAAATAGAAAGCTCATTAAATATGGGGGCCTCTGTTTTACAGATAAATCTTTCTCCAACGTCACCGTGTATGGCAGAGAGGTTTCCTGTGGCCAGCACAGGCCGGGACTGTTCCCCACGGAAACATGGACATGTAACGACATCAGGTAATACGTGAACATGAACGGGTATACGATGTTACGTGAACATGAACAGGTTTATGATATAACGTAAACATGAACAGGTATAAGATGTTAAGTGAACATGAACAGGTTTATGGTATTCGTAAACATGAACAGGTATAAGATGTTACGTGAACATGAACAAGTATAAGATATTACGTAAACATGAACAGATATAAAATATTACGCAGACAGTAACATATGTAAAATATTGCGTGAACATGAACAAATTTAAGGTATAACGAGAACATGAACATATATATAAAGTATTATTTGACATGAACAGATATAAGGTATTGCGTGAACATGGGCAGATGTAAAAATATTACGTAAACATGAAATTACGTGAAGATGAAGAAGTATAAGGGATTGCGTGAGCATGAACAACTATATGGTATAACGTGAACATGAAGATATATAAGGTATCTCGTAAACATGAACAAATATAAGGTAATGCGTGAACTTAAGCAACTGTGTATTACGGTATGTTTGCAATAACTGATATATTGTATAACGTGAGCATATCAACGAATGTAAGGTATTACGTAAACACGAAGAAAATTACGGTATTAAGTTTAACATGAACAAAAAGATATTACATAATCTTGAACAAAAATAAGGTAATCATAGACCTTAAGCAGACGTTTAATAAAATCACGTATCACTTGAACATGAACAGATATTAGGTATTACGCCACTTTGCGTTTACATATAATGACATCAAATAGGACGTAAAAATGTAAAATAGTCATTTAAAAACATCTGAGAAACGTCTAACGATATAACGTGGGCATGTACAAAAACAGATATCGGGTATTACATGATTAAGGAGCGATATCAAATATTGCATGAGCATGTAATGTAATAAAAATCGCGTTATCATAGTACAACACATAATTTAATATTCATTCAATGACCTTTACTAAACGTCGACATATTAATGTATTAATTTGTTGTAAGTGGACATATAAGAGCATAATGTAAAGATTACTATATACTGACGATGTTAACGTTATGACATTAAAAGTTCTTTTGACTGTTACATCAGTTATTACATGGACATGTAATGACATCAAGTACCCGTCGGTGAGTGGTGGTCTGAAAGTTGTCAAGTGTAATTCATGGGGGGCCAGTTTGCAGTGCAATGGAAGTCTATCCCACAGTATCATACGGAAATATAACTCTTAGGAACATGTGAACATCTATGAATGGTTAATCGGCTACACCAAAATTGTATTGTTAAAAAATGTTGTCTTCGTGTACTTTTTCTTGGTCTTTTAACACAGATACGTTTTTTATTCTTTAAAACCAGTGGAATAGTTGAGCTTTATTGTGAAGCTCTGTACATGTGAGACAACTGCATCATTATCCCCAGAGTACGACACCACGGTGATCATTGTAACACGCTCGTCACTGTGCAGTGTTGGCACCGTCACCACGGTGATCATTGTAACACGCTCGTCACTGTGCAGTGTTGGCACCGTCACCACGGTGATCATTGTAACACGCTCGTCACTGTGCAGTGTTAGCACCGTCACCACGGTGATCATTGTAACACGCTCGTCAGTGTGCAGTGTTAGCACCGTCACCACGGTGATCATTGTAACACGCTCGTCACTGTGCAGTGTTAGCGCCGTCACCACGGTGAATATTGTAACACGCTCGTCATTGTGCAGTGTTAGCGCCGTCACGCTGTAGCGTCCTTTTTCGGGAACTTCTCAGTCTGAAGCGTCATACTCTTATATTCTTGTTACTAAAAAAACCTTGGTTGTATTCTTTCTTAGAATTATTTCCTGTTGTCGAGTACACTGATAAGTGGACATGTTTTGATGGGTGGAAAAAAAATACGGTTTTAAATGAACTGCGTCGTTGTTCTTGAGTAAGGTGCTAGAACGTTTTACAACGCAGTATTGCAGCGCAAAGTTAGGTCGTGTCAGTTTACTTTTCTCACATTATGAAAAATTCATTTTTTGAAGTGTCAAATTGCTACGTTTGTCATTACCAAGAGAATATTAATTTTTTGGCAAAATAAATGGCATTAAAAAAGATGCATCTACGAATAATCATAGTTCATTATCGGCAATGGCTGCAACATGACCCCTGTTTTGAACTTCCTGTTAGTATAATTGGTATCGGACGGTTTGTTGTCTGGGACTAATATAGTAGGCTGTAATGGTCTGCATTGAATGCTGTTAACGATGTGCTTTAGTATTTAGTGGTTGATGGAGCCTCAGGGTACCGTGGGTTCACAGGTAAACTACGCAGTCATACAGACATTAGACAGCAGACGGATAATAAAAACTCGTCACGCGTGCATCCTATTGGAATTCTCCTCTTCCTGGTTTAGTATTTGTTGTTCAAACCCAGATTGATAGAGTCAAGTGATTAAGATTTGATGCGCCGTAATGATGTCCCGATCCATCAAATTTTCTTCGATTTGCTTATCTTGTAATTCTCTGACAGCTTCAGAAATGAAGGAGGCATTACTTGTATCTTCCTAGTCTTAGGAGGTATTCAAATTAAATTGCTCTCATAACTCATAACGCGAATAATATCAAAACAATATTATACATGTAGCTGGCTAAACACAAGTAAGATGTGACAATAAGTCTGAATATAATATTGCATCCGGTCTAACGTTTTGATATAGACCCATAACAAGGTTGGTGTCATTAAAATGAGAGTCGATCCCGGAAATATTAAACCTGTTTGTTGGTGTCATTAACATACCTACATAATGTTTATTGCTGCTTTCAGCGATATTTAATCCGGATGATCATATATATGCAAAGCAATGTGTAATGTAAGGGTCATTTGTTGGTGCGCCGATCTAGAGTAGGGGTAAAGAAGTCCTCACCCCCCCCCCCCCCATCAAAATTTTAAGCTTTTTAAAATTCACACAGTAAAGTTACCGAAAATAATACAAACAACTGCTGAGGGCCGCACCCATATCTGGTATTGATATCATCAATCAACACCTACTACTGTTGAATTTAGTTGCACTCAATACCATCATCCGAACAACCCCCCCCCCCCCCCCATATACATTTTAGTGACAAAAGATTTGAATTGAACTTGAAAAATCACTAAAGGAAGCATGGGACTCTTCGATATTGCGAGGTGCTTTACATTTTTTTTAATGAACAATAAAATTAATTACATTTCTGAACATTTTAATCTTCAGACTTTTTGTTTCTACCAGCGTAGCACAATAGAATACAGTGTCAACTCCTGATCTGCAAGTCACGTGATCGAAAACAGCTGGGCTTTCTTAATTTTTTCATTTCGAAAATTTATGTTAAAATATTGTACGATTTAGATTTTCAAAACGTTGATATTATTTGATTAGATCCAAACTGCAGTTTCATTCTTATTAAAAATTATCGTTTTAATGCAATCTAATTAAAATAGATCCTTCACGCTCTCGTATTTGATATGTCGCTGTGAGGACACAGCGACATATCAAATACGAGAGCGTGAAGGATCTAATTTTAATTAGATTGCGTTTTAATGTCTCCATATACACCTAGGAGAGCTATGATATTGTTAGTTAGTATTACCGGTAATAGAGGTGTTTAATTTTGACAGAGTGGATGGGATGAGGATAGCCTACGGCTACTATCCAGGCTTAGGCGCGGATTCAAAGTGCACAGAGACGGGGGGCTTCGATGAACTGAGGGAACTCTGTGAACAACTGCTGAAAAAGTCGGTGGCCTTTACCGGCAAGCTGTGGGGGGCACAGGTATATACACAGAGAGAGAGAGAGAGAGAGAGAGAGAGAGAGAGGGAGAGAGAGAGATTTATCCTTCTAAATCTTGATTTCGCCACGCCGTTTTCTTGGATACTAATGGACACAAATCGCGGGCTTGTCAACATTCGTCCGTAAGGAATTTCCGCGCCGGATCAGTTAGGAATAGCAAATGGGCTTCCTAGAGTATTGATTATGGAGGGAAAAACTAATGTATGAAGCCAATGCAACCACCGGTAGAACTAATAATGAGACACTAAGACAGGCTTCGCCGTGTTAATTCTTCGTCTATCTCGGCATGTATCAGCATGGAACATCTAATCAACGGCCATTGATCAGCTACCATCCTCGATGTGTACGCCAATATGTTCCTACATGCCGATTGTTAATGACCAGAAGTGGCTGTAGTAAATCAGGTGTTACAGAGATGCTTTTGGCTCGTTGAAACGCCTTTAGATCTCTTCGTTACTTAAAAACTGGTTGCCTTCCTTCTGAACCAGTTTAGAGGACAGTGGTCATTTTTAGACTCTATGAGATCTATAACCCTTGAGAAGAAAATAAAGATATTGGAAAATGTTCGAATACTTGGTATTTCAAATAAATACATGTACTATTATTTTTTCTTCACTATACAATAGTTTATAAGTAAATCTGATGGATAACTCGTTGACCATCCTGACCCCTTTAAATAAATGCCGTTGTGTCCTGCTGAGTACTTTTAATGTGTTGAAGCTCAATGCCTTTCACTTTTAGGATATTAAAAAAAAATTCGCAAAGACAATTGTCTGTGTTAAAACCGGCAACCAGCGTTGAACATGGCGAATACAATCGTTATCCGCATGTCAGATAATTTTATGGACATGCCAATAATACAATGACTCATCTATTAATATGACTAGGGCTGGATTGTCAACAGGGATGCATGGTTCTTGGACAGATTAGAGCAGTGAGATTAGTTTAGAGCTAGGGGTGCAACCATAATTATGGCATTCCTTGAAACAAAGCACGACTGGAAAAATAATTATAAATCGTATTTTTTATTTTAGAGATCTAATAGAGAACTCAGCGTAATTCTCTTTGTCTTTATTGCGTTCTTTTAATTCGGAGTTCTTTCATAAAGCATACATTGACTTTTAAACATTTTTCGACCTCACTCGCGTTCGGGATCATAACATCAGTATTAATTGTCTTTATTTATTTGTAATACACCAGTCAAGAGTGTGATGATCGTTCTGTGGCAAAGCTTAACATTTTAGTATTTTCCTTATCATTAAATTAACCTCAAACATCGCCACCATTCCTTATACCGAGTTTAAGTTATATGTAGCAGAACAAGAATAACCGGTCTGCACATCAGTCTAAATGTGAACGCAATACAGTAAAACAGTATTGAAATTGCTTATTGCAAATTGATTTTCTTTATGCCAACCCCAATCTTTTACTGTTTATTAGAAACATGATAATATAATAGTATGTTTTATGAATACAAACTAATATTTTTGTCAGTCATATAATCATGTTTGATGTGTTTTCAATGTTTTCAGGTGTCCAATGCTACCTGTGATTTTACCAAAGATACTCGCGTGACCCTCAACATGGTGATCGGGGGCTTTGAGTGGCAGGAGATGGGGCCAGGGCACGGGATGATAGAGACATTGCAGTGTACTGCCTTCCCCAAGGAGGATGAACACGGGGGCATGGTGCTCTAAGACTCGCCTTGTGCGCATACAATCACACAAACTACTCAAACCATTAACATGACGTCACTTCCTTTGTCTTGATCGCAATATGCTTTCCCGCAGGTGTATATTTTCCCTTTTTACCCGCAAACTTTCATTCATTCATGACGGGACAGTAATCCAGAACTGATAGCGAATCTTTTACTGTGATTATACAAACTGGATTGTTATTCGTCTAAAAGAAGAGGATGGCTCGCCGGAATAGATGCTACAGTTCTCTCCCCTTGATTCTGATTTGGGATATATTGCTACAATTAATGTCTGTACATACATGTGAAAACCAACCGTTATATTGTTTCTTAACTGTCCATGTTTTGTTTATTCGTTCATCACAGAATAAATCATAATATAGATTAGTTTTTGTGAAAATCAATACGATCTATCTGTATGTTTTGTACTCTCTGTCCGCAGACGATCATTGCTGAGGTCAGAGCGCCGTTATCTTGTCAAATATTATATAAATAGTGCCTGTTTGGGAGGGTAACAGTTGAAATTGACACCCCGAGAAAACCATTGTCAACCGACGCGAAGCGGATGACAATTCGTAATGTTACCCGTTGCTAAGTGCGATGCTAACGCTGAGGCAGGCACGTAGCATCAAGGGGGGGGGGGCCACTTTTTATCGCAGCAACAATTTTTTTTAAAATTTACATATAAAAAATGGAATTATCATGGAGTTGGCCCCCCATTTTTTTGGAGTATGTAAAAAATTGATATGAAAAGAAGGAAATGAGGATTGAAATTGAAGTTATATAGTTCGCTAGCCCCCCCCCCCCCCCCTCTCGTTGCCATGGTAGCCTGTAAATGTGCCTAAACAGCAAACACCCAGCACATAATATTTCAAAATCATCTACCATTTTAAGTTTTGTATATTTTTGAACTAACTATTCGAAAATCTGGTAATATTGCCAAATATTTATGTATCCCCTTTGGTATCATAATAACAATATTATTCTTCATTTCCAACAAATGATAAAAAAAAATTAATATAAAATACAATATCCATTTTAGCTTATCAATTTATTCAATTTGTGATATTATCTTCTCCAACTTTATAAATAGAAACATTTTATTGTTTGAAAAAGACATTAGTAGGCATATGTTATTGCCTTTTTGATCGTGTAAAGTAGATGACTATTTTGATACAGCAAAACATGAAAATGATTCATTCTTTATTCTATGAATACCCATGAATGAAATAATATGATGCATGCATTTTTTCTTTGACTGTACTTGGCAAATTGTTACTTTCATCTAATACACAAGGTTTTGGGCGGACATCCCCAAAACAGCAAGTACATGTAACTGGCAGTGGTAGTAAGTTTTGTTTACATTGTATTTACGATATACATCTCTCTCTCTCTCTCTCTCTCTCTCTCTCTCTCTCTCTCTCTCTCTCTCTCTCTCTCTCTCTCTCTCTCTCTCTCTGTGAGACAGTTGCTGAGTACAGAGCTATAAACGTATCACATACAATTGGAACAAATTAGTGCCGCTCGGATCTATGTCACCTAATTCTGGTACTGATGTCGATTCCATGGCTGCTGATTTTATCTCATTAAGTTTATATTGCTTTGTTTTGATCGCACAGAACCCAATAAACGACACCACTCGGGGGGTTTTCAGCTTTTATAATTGATGTTCTTCTTTTTTTAAACAAGTCTTTATCTTTTTTTCTGTGTTTTAAACCATTGACTTCTTAGAACTTCAATACTAATGGATTTTAGTACATGCACCTTCTGATTCTAGACCAAAGATAATAATGGTTATAGTCTTCAAATAAAAACAAAACGTATATGTTGAATTCAATTTCCTTGCTGTATAAACAGATGATTAATAATTGTCTTTGTATACCAGAAATTACAATTAGACGTTGGGGTTTTTAATTAGAAGGGCCTGTCTTAATTAATATTTATTTATAAAAATAGCTGAATAAAGAATAAATCTGTCGGAAACTGTCAAGGAGATTAATTGTATTCAACAACGGTGGGCAGTGGGTGACGACATGAACACCACTTTAACTTATGAAGAAAAAGAAAAAGAGAGCAAGACTGAATCAAGACAAGACTGAAAATACACTAACACGTAAATAACAAATTTTTTTACATAATGCAGTGACGTACATGTACCTGTATTATGGCTACTATACAATATGGTCAACATTGCAGAGGTCAGACCGACAGAGGGCGCCTTTCGACATGTTGTGTCCATATAGCCAATCCCATGTACAATGTACTCATATCAGACAACAATTAAGACGGCTCGATGGTCGATTGAAGATTACATTGAAATTGGAACTTTTCAAGAATTGGCTGAATTCAAGTCTCGTACTAGAACAATTAATTTTAGACAGTTGGGCGACAGTTTCAGCCACTAGCTTCCGTGCGTGATGCATTCATTAATGATAGCACATTTTTTCTTTTATTATGATTGTATTCTTGGGCACATATGACGTCAATAAATAATGTATCATACTGTATTTGCACAGATTTTCTAATATTTCTGATTCAGCCAACAAAATTGAGTAATTTTCAAGAAGCAGATGCAAGAATACAAACATATCCTGTGTGTGACGTGATACTATATATGGCGTGTTCTGGGATAAGAACTGGTATGTGCAAAGAAAGATTTAGTGTCATCTACTATGTACATTTACGCGCAGCGTATCAATGTTTTTTTAAATTCATAGAATTCAAAACTATTTATATCAAGTTTGTTATAGATAGTTTTGGGTTCTTTGAATTACAAAACTTAATCAGTTTTGGCGTCTTACTATACTCTGTCCTGAGTTTTTGCTCCTCCACTTTTCGTTTGATATCTCGATAATAATAAATACCTTTGTGCTCAAACTACGTTCATCCACATATATGAAAAATGTCCAGATTATCTGTTTTGAAACGCCCCTCTACCGCTTCAGGTTTCAATACACAACCCAAAATAGAAAGTCTACGGGGATTTTGCATTGCATCAGAGATTAAGCCCGGATGATAACGTTGAAAAATTACGCAAGGTGTCCCGAGTACTTCTGAATGGAGAAAAGATGTAAAAATTTCCCATTATAAATCTCCGTAAGAAATTTGTTTTCGTTCCTGTAAACTTTTATGAGCTGAAAGGGATATCTTGGATATTTTCCATTTCATTGATTTCAACTGTACTTCTTTCACAGATATATGTATTTTTATTAAAAATCATCAAAAAGTGATGGAAGCAATAACTTGGGACGGACTTTACCTGTGCATACAAATGTATACCTCCTAGCAGATACATACGTGCGGATCTAGAGGGGGGTCAGGAGGGTCCAGATCCCCCTGCCAAATTCTTTTTTTTTATTTACCAAAAGTATGCCTCGGACCGCCCCCCCCCCCCGCCCCCCCCCCCCCCCCCCCCCCCCAGAAATTTTCTGAATCCGCGCATGACATTTCAGTAGATCAACGTAAGAATTTAATACGAAAGAGGTTATTAAGACTTGAAAGCCGACTCACATACTCATTTATTGACACTCATTGTTGTCTTATCTCACCAATAACAAAGTGCAATTGTATAATTTTATTCTTTAAATAATAGATATCACATGTATTCAAAATTGTGCATTTTATTTAGATATGACCATGATTTATTTATATCGTATCAAACAGTTCGCTCAATCTGATAACTTTAAAATCAGATCACCCGTGCTCCCGTTTTACGACGAGGCGACATGTCATTAATTGGAAGTATTGAGGACCAGATTTTAATCAGATTGACATTTCGCTGACATTCAGGGGTCTTCTCCTAAGGTTTCGTTGTGTTTAACGCTGGGTGATTTTGTCTGCTGTAAACAAAGGCAGACTGGCATCTAATGTGATTATGTGGCTTACTCTCACTGCGTCTTTTCTGACTTCTTTCCAATTAAAGTCGGTTGGAATTCCAGGGAATGATAAAAATATCAGCTACACATATATAATTCCAGTGTGGACACATCTTTATGGGTTTCTCCTCCTCAATCTGACAAATACCTATTGATCTTTGTGGTCCTTCAGAGATAAAGAGTCTTAGTAGGATGTGAGGGAGACTATATGGTTTTGTTGCAGAAGCAACTGAAATTTTAACAGATAAACGCCTCAATGAAATATTGTTTGACATTTTATTTCTGTCTTTCATACTGTCTCAAACCTGGTGTCCAATCTATCTAAATTATTTCTTCAGTACGCACATAATACCAATAAGTGTAATATTAATGTGATCAATAATTAGAAGAGAATGCACCAAATATAACTCTGCATGCGCGGATCAATTAATTTCTTTTTAACAAGGGGGGGGGGGTGTTTGCCGGGAGTTTCCAATACCTATTCTGTAACTTTATGCCATGTGGATTTATTATATTTGATTTTTTTTAGAAAGGTTGTAGACTCCATAACGATCGCCTAAACTTAGTTCCGCGCGCGCAGGTCTACTTATTCCGTTTTGCAAGACGGGAACACACCGTTAGATAATGGCAACAACTTTTAATCAAAGTACTGAAGAACTGACGGGAGTTGATTTTGTCGATGTTTATTTATTTTAAAATCAATGATATGTTATTTTTCATGACAAGTACATGTATTTCCTAATTTGAAGTAGGTACGTTTTCGACAAGAATTTCGAGAAACCCCCATATGAATAATGTTAAATAATATTTAAAGATAAAATTAATTCATTCAAACTATGTATCAGTGATAGAAATATTTCTCGAAAATTGTATGGATCCAAGCAGGCTTGGGGTAATGCTAAATGTAATGGTAATGCATTACAATGCATTACATGTTTTCGAAGTAATGCTAGTAATGTGTAATGCCACAAAATTAGCATTACAAGTAATGCTAATGTAATTAATTACTTTCCAAAATCTAGTGTAATGCTGGCATTACATGGCATTACTATGCTTATTTATGCATGTTCACTTTTAAAAATGTGATGAATAAATGAATAGTTGAAATTGAATTTGATTAAATTAAAGAAGAAAGAAATAATTCTTGAGATGAAAATGTTTTAATTGTATTATTAAAAAAGTTTTTTAAAAATTCATTTTTGAATTGTTAATACATGTATTACTAAATATAACAGCACAACTTCAATACATATCTAAGAGTGTTGTTATTAAGAGTTTTTAATCATTTAAACAATTTACTCCAATTAGTTTGCACTTCAATAAGAAATGTGTCAACAACACACTATGCCCCCAGGATAATCTAAGTATCAAAACAATCTATTGTTATAAGAATTAAGTGCTAAACACCCCAATCCCCTTCCCTTCGCTAATTGTCCCAATAGAATAGGAGACAGACATGCACCTTTAAAAGCAAAATCAATGCACTGTCCATCCATGATCAAAATAAATATCACTTACAATATTATAACCCATTTGAAAATAATTTTACTTAATTTCTCTCTCTCTCTTCTCTCTCTCTCTCTCTCTCTCTCTCTCTCTCTCTCTCTCTCTCTCTCTCTCTCTCTCTCTCTCTCTCTCTTGTATATTAAGTATACTGTACATTAGTTTGGACTGATAGAAAATACAAGATTCATGTATTTTTTCTATTAATATTGCACTTAATATATCCTAAGATAAAGATCATCAAACAGTACTTTTCAGTCCAAGCTTCGACTGCTCCTGTATTTTTAAAACATTTATTTAGTATAGCTGGGAAGATTTTCAAACTAACAGGATGCAGATAAAAGATGAGCCCTTTGAAACTTCGATCATAAAGTGCAACAGCAATCTTATGTCTTAAAGTGTCCTCAGTAGAAAGAAATACGATTAAAAGACAGTATCTTAAAAAATATAACTGGAAAAAACCATCTGTTTATGAATTAATACAATTAAGTGTCCAAAATTTTAAAGATTTGTGTAATCTGGGGAAATATCTCTATTTAGCTTTTGATAACCGCAACATTATTCCATAAATTGTTTTTTGTTATGCATGTAATTCTGTGTCTCTATTTCGTATCCTACATTGGATCATGCCAAATGTCTATGAATATCATTTTACTTATGTAATACGTATGTTGTTAATAATGCCACAAGATGATTATATATTGAGCAAATAAAGAATGACTCTTGTAAAGTCATTGAATTTGAACCTGATACTGAGCATGAACCTCTAGATATGTTAAAGAGTGTTTTATATTTGAAACATTTGCTAAAACTCTTTATTAGCTTTGCTTTTTTTAAACAAAGTAATGGTAATGGTAATGCATTACTTTACTCATGTAATGGTAATGTAATGCATTACTTCAAGAAAATCAAGTAATGGTAATGGTAATTTAATGCCCAAATTCATGAAGTAATGGTAATGTAATGCATTACTTTACAATGTAATTCGCCCCAAGCCTGGATCCAAGCAATATTGAACTCTAGTCTCGTTCAACCAAACGCTCGGCTGACAACGTAAATCTCCGACAAGGATTTACGGAGACAGCCGAGCGTCGAGTTGAACGATACTATATTTAACTCTGGCGTAGGAATACATACGACTACAAAAAATATTCAAATTGTTCGTACCATTTAAAATATGAAGATTTTCAAGGTATTTATGAATAAGTTTCCTTGAAAAACAATCCTTTAGCATACATTACATCGAATTCATCAATTATTTTCAAGAACTAAGTCTTGTCAGCAGGAATGATTTGTGCTGAGGTCCAAACACTGTTTCACTTTCGGTTTGTCTGAGTAACTGCATAGGAGAGTTGATTAAAATCAACTCCCAAAAATGACGCCTGCTATTGTTAAAAAGGGTCCTAATATATTGATATTTATGCTTTTATATTTTTTGGTAAGAAAATATACAAAAAACTAACACAAAACTATTTTCAACTTAGAATTATTGCAAGCCCTATTCAATAGCATGAAAAATGTCAATTCACTGTATCGATAAACACATCGGCTCCCGTATGAAACGGAATAGAGAAAATTAAAGAACACAGATTCTGAATCATGGTTATTAGGGTCTTCCGTTTCCGACGGAAGACCCTCTTGTTATTCTATTGTTTCTTTTCCTTATTATTATTTTATTTTTTATTAGGGTCTTCCGTTTCCAACGGAAGACCCTTTTGTTTTTCTTCGGATTCTTTTTCATTATTATTATTCTTCCTCTGACCTTTTTTGTTGCTTATATCTCAAAAACTATTCAACCGATTTCCACGAAATTTTCAGAAGTTGTTTGGAATCGTAAATACTCGAGGTTATCAAAATTTAAAGTTATGACGTCACTTCAGGTTTCAGAAATTGACGATTTTGTAAATTTTTAAGGGTCATTTTGTCCACGCATCTCCTCCGAAACTCATCAAGATAGAAGCTTGAAATTTTCAGGGATTGTAGATAAATGTTTGTAGATGTACCCCATTGCCTTCACATAGGAAAATTGTGTAAGGCTTAGAAGCTCGCCTGAACCTGAAAATAAGCATCAAATTTTTCCACGAAAGTTTTGAATATTTTCAAAAATATCCTTTGATGTACACATATTTTGTTAAATAATGTATGCAAAAGATGTTTATTTTTGCAAGACCTTTAATTTGATATCAAGGAAAAGGGGCTGGCCCCTCAAATTAGGGGCCAAGAGGGCTCTAAAGTCTTCTTACAATAACCTTTTACTGAACAATAATTTTTTATCAATCATAGAAGCAAAAATGTTCATTGTACAACTGTTTATCTATACAGTACCATAGTTAAGTCATATATTACGTAATTAGGGGTTTCAAGGGGCCAAAAGTTCAAAACTTTGATCATTAATATCTGAAAAAGGAGAAATATTTTTAAAAGCAATGTAGAACAAAAGTTGCTTAAAATGGTGTTCTTGTCAATATGCTACCTTAAATGCTTTTGTTTATGACCCCATTTAGGAGTTAAAGGGTCGGCCCCTAAAACACATTCGTACAGATAAATTATCTCAAGAACGGTTAACATTTCATGAACACTTGTTGAACAAAATATGTTTAAATTTGCAAGACCTTAAATTTGATATCAAGAAAAAGGGGCTGGCCTCTCAAATTAGGGGCCAAAAGGGCTCTAATGTCTTATAACAATAACTCTTTACTGAACAATATTTTGTTATTAATTATAGAAGCAAAAATGTTCATTGTACATCTGTTCATCTATACAGTACCATACCTAAGTCATATAATACGTAATTAGGGGTTTCAAGGGGCCAGAACTCAAAACTTTGATCATTAATATCTGAAAAAGGAGAAATATTTTTAAAAGCAATGTAGAACAAAAGTTGTTCAAAATAATGTTCTAAACAATATTAAACCAAAAGTTTTGTTGTTAGTGCCCCCGGTAAGGGGTTTAAGGGTCGGCCCCTAAAACACATTTGTACAGATATCTCGAGAACGGTTTACAATTCATGAACACTTGTAGAACAAAATATGTTTATATTAGCGAGACCTTTTATTTGATATCAAAAAAAAGGGGCTGGCCCCACAAATTAGGGGGTACAATGGCTACTAAGTCTTTTTATGATAACTCTTTTCTGACTAATAATTTGATATTTAATATAAAGCAACAAAGCAGCTTTTATTAAGCTTAATTAAAAACTGAAATCCGTTTTAAAATCAGACGATGCATTACAGAGATATCGGGGTTTAAAAATTGATTTTTCCGGAAATTTTGTTTCCGCGTCCTTGGTTTAAAAAATAGCGTAATGTTTATAGTAAAATTAACTCGTACCAAAAATAATTGTTAAGTCGTACTTAAACACTTTCGGATTTTTTTGTTAAGTCGTTCTTGAAATCAAAAAGGTTTTTGTTAAATCGTACTTAAAATCATTCGGGTTTTGTTAGGTCGTACCACGAATAATTCGATTTTTTTTCATCTTTTTATTTTAGTTACTCTTGTTATTGGTTTAAGAGCTCTGCTTCTTACAGGAACTTCCAGCTTTACTTCCGACATTAACGGAAGACCCACTCGTTGCTTTGCAACGAGCTTTGCTCTAGTTTTTTTTCTGACTTTTTTCGAACTCTATTTCTCGTGAACTACTTGACCGATTTGCATGAAATTTACAGGACGTATTGAGCATCAAACAAACTTGATATTATAAAATTTCTGGCCGATGACGTCACTTCCGGTTTGAGATTTTGAGGATTTAGTGATTTTTTAAGGACCATTTTGTCCACGTAACTTCTCAAAAACTAATTGCGATAGAAATATGAAACTTTCAGGGATAGTAGATGAATGTTTGTAGATGATCCTATTTATTTTATATTTTGAAAAATGCGCAAGGCGGCGAAGCTCGCCCGAGCTCGAAAATTGGCACCAATTTTTTTCACGAAATTTTCGCACATTTTCGGCCCTAGCTTTTAATGTGTAAATATTTTGTTAAGACATGTAATGCAAAAGTTGTTCAGATTAACTAGATCTTTTGTTTGATTTCAGAAAAAGGGGCTGGCCCCTCAAATTAGGGGCCAAAAGGGCTCTAAAGTATTTTTGCAATAACTCTTTACTGAAAAATAATTTGTTATCAATTATAGAACCAAAAATGTTCATTGTACATCTGTTTATCTATACGGTACCATGTCTAAGTCATATGTTACGTAATAAGGGGCTTTAAGGGGCCAAAAGTCCGAAATTTTGATTTTAAATATCTAGAAAAGGAAAAATATTTTGATAAGCATTATAGAACAAAAAATGCTTAAAATAATGTTCTTAACAATATGCTCCCTAAAAAATTTTTGTTGGTGGTCCCAGTAAGGATTTTAAGGGTCGGCCCCTAAAATACATTTGTTCAGATATCTTTAGAACGGTCAACAATTTCTGAACACTTGTTGAACAAAATGCGTTTATATTTACAAGACCTTTTATTTGATATCAAGAAAAAGGGGCAGGCCCCTCAAATAAGAAGCCAAGAGGGCTATAAATTCTTTTTATAATAACTCTTTACTGAAAAATAATTTGTTATCAATTATAGAACCAAAATTGTTCATTGTACATCTGTTTATCTATACGGTACCATACATATGTTATATGATACGTAATTAGGGATTTCAAGGGGCCATATGTCCAAAACTTTGATCATTAATATCTAGAAAAGGAAAAATATTTTGATAAGCATTATAGAACAAAAAATGCTTAAAATAATGTTCTTAACGATATGGTATCTAAAACATTTATGTTGGTGGCCCTGGTAAGGAGTTTAAGGGTCGGCCCCTAAAACACAATTGTTCGGATATCTCTAGAACGGTCAACAATTCGTGAATACATGTAGAACAAAATATGTTTATATTTAAAAGACCTTTCATTTGATATCACGAAAAAAGGAGTGACCCCTCAAATAAGGGGCCAAAGGGGCTACGAAGACTTTTCATAATAACTTATTTTTTGCGATAATTTGTTATTAATCATAATAACAGAAAATAAGAGCTTATTATTCATAATTCAAAACTGAAATCCGTTCTATAATCGGACGATACAATACAGAGATAAAGGGGTTTAAAAATTGATTTTTCCGGACATTTTGATTCCACATTCTTGGTTAAGAAAATAGTTTTATGTTCAGAGTTAAATTAACTGGTACCTAAAATTATTCGATAATTGTTGAATCGTACTTTTACACATTCGGATTTGTATTTGCTAAGTCGTTCTTGAAATCGATAAGCTTTGTTAATTCGTACTTGGAATCATTCGGATTTTGTTAATTCGTACCAAGAATAATTCAATTTTTTTCGTCTTAGTTTCTTATGTTGGTTTAAGAACCCTGCTTTTTACAGGAACTTCTAGCTTTACTTTCGACATTACCGGAGGACCCACTCGTTGCTTTGCAACGAGCTTTGCTCTAGTTTTCTTTCTTTTTTTTAAAGTATGATACTGCTCATCTAGCTTATATATATATTTTCAGTTTAGATTGTTTGGTGGGTTTTTTTTCTGGATAATCACATTGTTCAAACTGACGCCATACTGAATTGTAATACCGGTAATTAGTTTGAAGTATCGCAAACACACAAGTACCATAATAAAACGTCATACACTGTATCAGATAACGGCATTAATTACAAAAAACACGCGATGGCAGGATATTTCAAGAATAATATCCTTTATAATTTATAATCATTGTGAACAGACAATCTCGATCTTTTAAAATATCCATTTTTTCTCCAAGAACAAGTTACCGGTATTAAATATGAAAACTTGTTCTAATCTTAAGACGTTTTAATTTTTCTCTGTCGTTATAGCGATTCCTTGTTGGGTTATGATCAGGTTCTAATGATGCCTTCAATGATTACACGCTTTGTAACAACGTTCTACTGATTCCTTCAATGGTTACATACTTTGTAACAACGTTCAGCTGATGCCTCCAATGATTACGTACTTTTTATGAACGTTGTACTGGTGTCTTCAATAGTTACGAACTTTGAAACAACGTTCTAATGATGCCTTCAATGGTTACATGCTTTGTAACAACTTTCTACTGATGCTTTCAAAGGTTACATACTTTGTAACAACGTTCTACTGATGCCTTCAATGGTTACGTACTTTGTAACAACGTTCTAATGATGCCCTCAATGGTTACATACTTTTACTTTTTATGAACGTTGTACTGGTGTCTTCAAATTACGAACTTTGTAACAACGTTCTACTGATGCCTTCAATGGTTACATGCTTTGTAACTACTCTCTACTGATGCTTTTAAAGGTTACAAATTTTGTAACAACGTTCTACTGATGCCTTCAATGGTTACATGCTTTGTAACAAGGTTCTACTGATGCTTTCAATGATTACCTACTTGTTTGCGTTGCAGATTGTACTGTTATGACGTCTGATTTGTCTTATAATTATGCTGTTTAACCTTAATGATAAAAACGAATAGCTATATGTACCGCTTTTCATATAGATTTACATTCATATATTCAAATGCATCGAATACCGGTTGTTATATAAGTCATAAATGATTACCAAACGATATTTAATGTGCCGATAGATGAACTATTTCTTATATATTTCTAATTGTTAGAATTTGATATAGATGTTTTTAAGAGTTTTAAGATCCGTGATTCTATTCTACGAGATATCTTGATAAATGTGAAATCAGAATAAATACCACTCGATCAATATGCATTACATCCCACGTCTTTCCTTCATTATATATATTTTGTCATAAAGATAAGACCACATGGTTACTTAATCCCATCAAGAGTATTGCTGAGATTAGAAGCTCTCTTCCATCATGGCCCCTGTACTAGATTCACAGCAAGTGCGTAGCTATAAATTGTCAACATTTCAAAAATCTATACTTCTTCGTCCTCCGCAAATTGTAATTGATATCTGGCTTTTCATATCTGGCTTTTCATGCTTTTATCAGGAATAAATCTATTGGGGTTTTTTGTTTTCCAAAGACGCTGTCTTCTTCACAGTATATATAGTGATATTCTGTTACCATGGAACTGATTCTAAAGATGTTGCTTTAAAAAGAAATTCTACAGGTATGGACCTGATGTAAAAATATGGAGGTTGTACTTTTTTCCACCACCGGCACTCCTAAAAATTCTTTTTTTATACTCAATAATCCAACCTATAGACAGCTTGAATAGATCTCACATATTACAAAAAGGCGTTGAATATATACATCGATTAAAGGAATGGGATGCACAGGGAACTCATACATTTCCATTAAATGGATCCTGCCAAAAAAAGGGATTAATGATGCACTACAATGTCTATACATGTATATCAAATCAAATTGATTTGCGTAAATTGAATAACTTTTTTTTAATTTTCCTTTGTTGATATCAAGAAAAATAAAAGATTATTGTTATGAACTTTTATCTGTAAGTTGTCAGTTATATAAGACTAGTACAACAGTCAAATATAGTGGATCTCTCTTGGTTCAAACGGGGGTTTAATATTTGGGGTACATTATCATTATTGATAGAAGATTTCTTCAGTGTGTTTCGCATTCTTCATTAACTTAACTTGATGCCAAAAACCGCAACGTTTAAAATCATTATTCTTCACAACAAATGAAATCTAATTAATTATTGTCAGTTATATCCTATATAGAAGCATTTTTACGTCAAACTGGTATAGTTTTCGATTTCGTGGTAAGACAAATCAATTTCAATCCACAAGCACTTATCTTGAAAGGAATAAAAATCGAAAACGTCATTTTGTTCTAATTATATAACACTGACTGATCAAATTTCGATCTTTATATACATATATTCCGGTTAATTAAATCGAGACACGATAAAATTTCACACATTGCCATGGATTCACGAAGAAATTACTACACGCTGGGGACTTCTATCTAGAACACCGGATTTAATTTGTTCAGTCGATGTAACTTTATTTGTATACCACTAAATATTGTGTGTTTTGAAAACATTAAAAAAAAATCTCTCTCTCTCTCTCTCTCTCTCTCTCTCTCTCTCCCTCTCTCTCTCTCTCTCTCATTACATTAATTAAATAAAACATAATCCAAAATAACTTGATTCTGTTTCCATGCTTGCAAAACAATCACGAATACGAAAAAGTGTTATTTAATAAATGCAGAAAAAAGATTATCCATTTTTTATATTCTTCTTTTCAAATTTATAAATCAAAAAACAAAGAAAGGGCATTTATTTTATTAATTTATCTAGTATATTTTTGTACCTAGTTTTGTTATTGTAAAAATTCACGAATAAAATTTTTCCAATTATGAATTCTAAATGAACAAAGTAATATAAAGTTCATTGTCACGCACAATATTCAGTTTTAGTTCTACTGTTATCGGAGACATGTCTCTGCTGTTATATACTCTCTACACCAACAAAACCTATTCCACCTACACGTAGACCAACCATTAAATTTGTTCTCCTTATAAAAAGACAGCTTGACACATTGCATGAAAAATCTTGTTTTGGATCAGTATGTGCATTATAATACTTCTCTCCCCTAACGTTACACGCTAAAATAAAGTGGAATTTTTAAAAATTCATACAAGCCTCTTAAAATTAGGTTTGAATTTTTAAAATTCATAACCCATATCAGTTTACCAGTTGAACAGCATTCTAAAATATATACTATAAATGAAATGCGCAAACAGTATTTTAATCGGGATAGGCCTACCATAAACCATCAACCAATTAACCGGAAGTTTGTGAAAAGAAAGAGCACCACAAGCCTGAATGCTACCCTGATCAGCCAACAGGTTGATCAACCTACAACCTGCAGTAATGTCTGGCTCAATAGAAATCCCTCTTCGGGACACCGATGAGGTAAGTAAAGTATTTTCTCTGTGGATGCACAAACCACGCTGTTGATCGTCAGCAAGAGACATGCGTGTTAGGAACCCTCGTTTGGTGTTGCCGCGTTATTCTTCTGTTTTGGTGATTTCAGCGAATAATTGTCAAGCATGCCTTATCATACATTGGAACATACCTTGTAATTTATATATTTTCTTAGTATATATCCTTAAGGTTTATCAGCTCTAAACAATGAACTTTGGCTTGTAGTGAAACACACATGTTAGTCATGTGTATGAATTACAGTCAAGTCGTACCCAACCCGACTCGCACCCAAACCAACTCGTACCCAAATATTTGAGTACGACTTCACTAGTCAACTCGTACCCACGGGGAAAAAATATACGTATACTAGGAAAATAAAATGAATGGCTTTTATTCGTATGTTGTTATGTTTTGTATATTTTCGATAACATTAATATGCGAATTGTATAACAAATTTAAAAGAATTTGTTATAAAAATCTGGTATACTATAGTTCTGTACTTGAATGCGGACGGATCAAAGAATGATTATGAGCAGGCTAACTATCATCAATTAAAATTAAGATTAATTGCTTTATGCGATTCCGTTCAACCGATCAACCAATGAGTTTGTCAGCACAAAATAAACATGCTGCTCATAATTAAGAAGAAACACACATTTTCATCACTTTTGGAAGATTAACATGGTTCGAGAGTGGTGTGTTTCCTGCAAGAAAATGGTAAGTAAATCACTATATTAGATATTGTTTTATAATTAAAACATATTTTTTTGAGTAATCAAATGGATTAGGCAACAGGCAAAGTTAATTTAATTAAAACATAAATAAAAAACATAACATATGAATGAAAACTATTGTATTTTATTTTCCTAGTATAAATATATTTTTCCCGTTGGTATGAGTTGACTAGTGAAGTCGTACTCAAATATTTGGGTACAAGTTGGTTTGGGTTGGAGTCAGGTTGGGTACGACTTAACTTGATTCCATGTGTATGGACACCGGCCACACCATACATGTACATCCGTTCCTGCAAAACGCCCACTGCGTTTTGTCACTGGATTGTGACATTTAATACTTTTTCATATACTTTTGTATTCCAACATTAGCTGAGTTGTGGATTAATCTTGATTCTGTAATTCTGTTTTTGTGAGTTGCGCTATACATAATTTGACGCTGTTTGCAATGGTGTGTTACAGGTGATTGAGTTGGATCTGGACCAGCTGCCTGAGGGGGAGGAGGTACTCAGCATTCTGAGACAGGAAGTGGCCCCTCTTCATATCTGGGTGACTCTAGCTGTAGGTTGATATTGTTTTGCTATATTTGATTTTTTAAAACCAGACATAGAGGAGTTCAATTTGTTGATTTAATTCTATAATGATGCCAGTGGATTATATATACTTGGGTAAAATGATTTAGATATGACTCTTTTATGATCTTAACTGCATGTATAAAACACATAACATAGTAATCATATTTTGAGCATCTTTCTCATTTGACAAATCCATCACTGTAAATTGAAAAATAAGGAGTTACTAATACCAAAATTGTTTTTGTTAGTTAATTATTTAAATTTGCATTTAATATTCATAAGATTGCAATACTTAAAGATTTACCTAACATGAAGAAGTTTTTTTTCTTTTACATGATGCATGTAAGCTTATGGCTAAATGTTTGGATATTGTACCTCCTTGTAGTTGGAGTATTACAAACAGAACTATGTCCAAGACTTTGTCAAGATTCTGGATGCCTCCAGAACGGATGCAGGGTTGGATTATCCCAACTTTGAGAGAGACCAAATGCGCGCTCTTGACACACTGGCTGCCTACTATGTCCAGAAAGGACACAAAGAAAAGAACAAGGATAAGAAGAGAGAGCTGTTTACCCAGGCTACCCTGCTGTACACTACTGCTGACAGAATCATCATGTATGACCAGGTAAGCTTACCGCAAAAGAAATGGGTATTAAAAGTTTACATACCCCCTTAAAAAATACAAAATATATATGTTTGTAAAAATCAGACCTGGATTAATTGTAATATTATTATCATTATTGTCTATTTTCAGAGGGATGTGAAGTGTATGTGCAATAGACCCAATGTTCAATTACAATGAGTTATAATATAATGCATTACTTTCTTGAAAATGTTGAAATATTGTTCAATTTTAATTTTATTTCTATCACAATTTTTTTTTTTGGCTAATCTGTCAACATCTGTCCCCTTTGGATAACGCTTTAGCATTGAAGCATAAGTTTGCTTTTTTAATTGTCATTTGTTGGAATAATTTTTGATGTGATGTTTACAATAATTCCTTAGAACCATTTGTTGGGTCGAGCCTACTTCTGTTTGTTGGAGGGAGACAAAATGGAACAAGCTGATGCACAGTTTAACTTTGTGTTGGGTCAGGTATGTATTAAAAGGTTTCTACTTTCAATTCTTCTGTTAAAAAAAATACTTTGTCTTTCCCTTTGCACTTTGATTTAGAAGGTCTTTCTGATTTATATTGAGGAGTAAATAAATTTATTTCTGTAGTGGTAACTTGCTGTATTTTTTAAGTAATTCTTTTAATCCCCCACAAAAACATTGTAAAAGAAAAAAATGGTATAAACATATAAATAAAGATTCTCCATGTGTAATAGTCTCATTGATTGTAGAAATAAAGCCAATAATATTGAGAAATTTGGTGAAATGTCTAATGTAATTTGTATGATTTTAATGCTGCTACAGGCAAACAACAACATCCCCTCACTCCTGGGTAAGGCCTGCATCGCCTTTAACAAGAAGGATTACCGAGGCGCCTTGGCCTATTACAAGAAGGCACTGAAGACAAACCACAACTGTCCGGCCTCCGTCAGACTCGGCCTCGGTCACTGCTTTGTCAAACTCAATCGTCTCGAGAAAGCAAGGTTTGTCAGTTGTAACAAAATCAAAGCATCATGTGTTACAAAAAGTTACTTCCCTTTACTTATACAAGTATCAATAAAAAATCATTATATCACAGAAAGCATTTATTAAAATCTTAGAATTATAAAATACATGTACCTAGTAAAAGTTTATTCTCAGTATGAATTATCTTATATAAAATATGTGTCAATATAAGATAAAAGAAAATTGTTAATCACAATCTAATGAGCACAAAACACAGATATTTCAGAGGAATTGTTTGGCTCTTTGTGTAGGATGGCGTTTGAGAGAGCCCTACAGCTGGACTCGCAGTGTGTTGGAGCTTTGATCGGTCTGGCTATTCTGGAGCTGAATTCTAAGACACAGGACTCCATCAAGAATGGCGTCCAGTTACTGTCCAAAGCCTACACCATTGACTCCACCAATCCCATGATCCTCAACCACCTGGCCAATCATTTCTTCTACAAGAAGGTAAAATAACACAACTGGTTCTGTCAATTTTAATAATATTAAATATGGACATATTTATATAAATTATATAAATATATAAAAATATAAATATATATTCATATAATGAAGCATGTGTTATTATACCTAATTTTAAAACTGAAGGTAATAAAGGGAGTTTTACTCCCGTTGAATTGCTAATCATCCATTCAAACATACATAGGGTTGTATATTTTCAAAATATTAATTTTTAAGGCGTCGAGCTAATGCTCGGCAGCCTTCTAGCGATCGTCTGGATTGGCAATCGTCCAAAAATTCATGCACTGCACCGCCTTTTTAATGCGCATAAAAAATAAGTTCCTTGAAGTATTAAACGTATTACAAGATTTGTATTCCTTTTATTCAACTAAATTGTGTACAAAAAAACCAACTTTGCCTCCCTGGTTATTGACAACTCATTGCATTAGTATAAATTTGCTTAATCAAGAAATGGCGGATGAATACAATAAGGTGCAATGTAAACATTCTCTAAAATATTATTTAAGTTTATCGCTTACATTTTGATTGGAGACTGTGCCCGATAGAAATAAAATTTGATATGTAAATGTATTTGTTATCGGGCATGGTCTCCAAAATAATTGTAAGCGATAAACTTATCTAGAGATTTTGTTGCAATTAATAAACACGATAATGCAGTTGGTTTGGTCGAGCATTTTAGATAGCACGTGTTGTGGATTTGTTTGTAAACAACCATAGCATAGGTAATCTTGTTTCAAACGGGAATTGAAATAAATAAAAGTATGTTTTATTATTATAATTAGGGACACACTGTTAATGTATTCAAATTATGAGCCTGTGAAATGTGCTAAGACTTTTTAAAGCAGAAAGAAAATAATAATTTTTTATGAACTTTGAAATTTCTTCGATTTTTGTAACCATGATGAGTTATTGTATTATAAACTCATCACTACCTATTTTATAACGAAATATACTGATTATTGTTTTTGAAACAGCACAAAACGTAATTTATTTCCTTTTTTATTCTAATATTATTTGATAAACGACTATATATATTATATTAGTACAGAAATTCAAATTATTGATATCATTCTATATATTAAAAGAAAATGTCAGCTCGACGCCTTTGTGGCCGTTGCGGCCTTTGATTTTATAAATGTTAGTTTATGGTGTTTTTTTTATATAAACAGAAATTTTGGTGAAACTCATTATTTAATTGATCTACTAAACTTTTGGTATCTGTAAAGTTAGTATATAAATACCTGTGTTGCAATTTGTTATGTAGAGACTTACAAGTTCTTCTAAAATTGATTAAATCTATGAATATATATTGTGCAATTATCAGCATTTAATTAAATTTTCATGTTTGCTCTAGGATTATCAAAAAGTACAGCACCTGGCCCTCCATTCTTTCCATAACACAGAGAATGAAGGCATGCGGGCAGAGAGCTGTTACCAGCTGGCCAGGGCCTTCCATGTTCAGGTATGAGAATAGACCCTCAAGACTACTCAGGTAGAAAGGAAGCTAAATCCCCATATCATGGGCGTGATACATGTATTAGTGTGAGATGTGTAATTTCAATGGAAGAAAGTAAAATCGAACTCTACATGTGAAAAAGGAAATAGAAAAAAACTTTATTTGTTGTAATAAAGAGTTCGTCCTGTTTTAAATTTATAATACATGTATATGATGATATTAACCTTGCAGCAAGACTATGACCAGGCCTTTCAGTATTACTACCAGTCCACACAGTTCGCTCCCCCTAACTTTGTGCTGCCATTCTTTGGACTGGGCCAGATGTACATCTACAGAGGTGACAATGAAAATGTAAGTCTACAAGCTGATTACTGCAGAGAATATTCAAGGAAGTGGCAGTATGGTCATGTAGAGCCATCTATGGTCTCTCTGATTCTGACTATGATTTTCTTTGTCCATTAGGCCTCCACCTGTTTTGAGAAAGTTCTGAAGGCTCAGTCAGGGAACTATGAGACAATGAAGATTCTGGGTTCCCTGTATGCCAACTCATCGGACCCCGGGAAAAGAGACATAGCTAAGGTGGGTTCTTTTACAGTAATAAAAACATATCAAGGAATTCAAAAAGGAGGAGAAAGGGTGGGGGTCTTTTTTTGTTGCTGCTAACATGGCCAAGTTGAGTCCTATAATAGATTTCTGAAATGTAGGTCTAAAGGTTTGTTGTTTTAGATTATTGAGAAATAATGGTATATTTGTAATTGTAGCAACACTTGAAGAAGGTGACAGAACAGTTCCCTGATGATGTAGAAGCCTGGATAGAGCTGGCCCAGATCTTGGAGCAGCAGGATGTACAGGTAGTCTCCCTTACACAAATGTACAGCTCTACTCAGCCTTGTTAAATCTTTGTAATGGAAAATTAAACCTTAAAGCATGAACTTATATTGTAAACAATTAAATGTACTCTTAAGATTTACAGGTGTAATTTTAAGAGAAAATGTAGAGATTAATGTTTCATTTCTTGGTTTCAAGTTTTATATTTCTTTATTGATAATCTAAAAATGAGAAATAAATGTTATTACAGGGAGCTTTGTCCGCTTATGGAACAGCGACTCGCATTCTGAAAGAGAAAGTAGAGGCAGACGTTCCTCCGGAGATCTTGAACAATGTTGCAGCTCTTCATTTTCGACTTGGAAATCTCCAAGAGGCTAGGGTTAGTACATGCAGTGACAGTGAAATCTTACACTGTTTTGAGTAGGATATTTTAACATTTAAACAAGCAAGTTGTGTTATATCTAATAACATTTACTTATCAAAACACATTTATATGATTAGTACATTATTTAATTGTTATCCCGGTGACAATTGTGAGTATATGTTTGTCCAATCACTTGTTGCTTTAAACAATCTGTTTAGTTTAAAAACGTGAACTTATATGTCATTGAGTATTTTAAAATACTTATTTAGCAGAAGGGGTTAGAAAAAAAATATATAGTCAGTGAGTTTACAGATTTTGTTTCCCTTGTCATTCATAACAAGTTTATACCACCATTTCTCAGATGTGTGGATGTTATAAAATTATTCTAATTTTTTTATTTTTGCATCCTTTGATAATGATAAAAAAAGTTCTTTGACTTTAAATTCTCGCATTGGTATTTATATGCTGTTGAATAAATTGTTTCCTGTAATTAAGTTATATAGACAATAAATATTGTTTTCCTGTCTAAATCTTACTAACTTTTTTTGGTTAATATTGATGACAGAAATGTTACGAGGCATCTCTGGAGAGATCTCGCAGTGAGGCCCAGCATGATGAGACATACTACAGTGCCATCTCAGTGACGACCACCTATAACCTAGCCAGGCTGTATGAGGCGACTCACGAGTATGACGATGCCGAGAGACTGTACAAGAGTATCCTCAGAGACCATCCTAACTATGTCGACTGTATGCCATATTGATCTTAACTATATTGACAGAATATTGTCACATTTATCTTAGCTATGTTGACCTATGTCATATTGATCCTAGCTATGCTGACTGTATGCCATATTAATCCTAGCTATGTTGAACTATGTCAGGATAATCTGAACTATGTCAAATTGATTCTGTGTGAACTGTATTTAAAATAAGTGAACAACAACCAGTACTAGAAATATTCTTAATCATACTTGCATATCCAATTCTTGATTTTTCTCTATAATTTTGTATAAGAACACTGCAACTTCAGCAGTGATAATTTTATTTTAAACACATTGTAGGTTATCTGAGATTGGGATGCATGGCTCGAGAACGCGGCCAGATTTACGAAGCCTCTGATTGGTTTAAGGAAGCCCTGCAGATTAATCAGGTGACCACATACATAATCACAAGATTAGCAATTGCATGCACTTCAGACAGAACAACTCTGATTATTGGTCAGAACTGTTTAGTACAAAATAAAATGTCTTTTCATTGATCAGGATCACCCAGATGCTTGGTCTCTGATTGGAAATCTCCATTTAGCAAAGCAAGAGTGGGGACCAGGACAAAAGAAGTTTGAGCGAATCATTGGACGACCTAACACCAAAGACGATGCCTACTCTCTGATCGCCCTGGGCAATGTGTGGCTACAGACACTACACACACCAATGAGAGACAAGGACAAGGTACCTAGTCGTAGAAAGTCAAGTTGCGAAGTAGAAGTATAAACAGAGAATAAGTAGTTTTATAGTTTTTACCATCCTCTTTATGTCCTCATCCACTACTTATTCATATTATTAGTCAGTCAGTTCTATAGTTATAGAGCAATTCAATTTGATAGCCTGTAAATCAGTATTTTAACATCAATAGTCTTTATCGTTCAAAACGAAGTGCTCAATTTTATTTAATTTTGTATTAGAAAAAGTTTCATGTATCAGTAATTTATACAATTAATTCATCATCATGAAGAATTAGCATTTTGTTTTCAGCAACCATTTACTTTTACGTTGTAAATGCCATGTACATGTACAATAAAATGAATTGAAACAAAACAGAGTATTGCAGAATGGCTCAATGATATGATTGACATGGTATCATTAAGCTGATGATGATACATATGTATGTACCAGTATGACACATTAGGTTTTGTCTTTTTCCAGGAAAAACGTCACCAGGAAAGAGCTTTGGCGATGTATAAACAAGTGCTCCGAAATGATGACCGCAACATCTGGGCCGCAAATGGAATTGGTAAGAATAAACCAATGAATTTCAATGTATGTGCACTATCACATCACAGACTGTAAAACCAGATTGTTTGGGGAAAAGGGAAGCTTAGTCAATGTCTAGTGTAAAAACACTGCAAATTTAGATCTCTCTTCACTGGGAAAATCACGATCAAGTCTAAATCATATCATAAGTGGTAAACTAAGAGGAGCTAATCAATGTTTTGTATGATAGCTCTTTAATAACAAATGTTCAATTATTCCTGTTAATACTGATTTCTGTATGTGATAAACTTTCCTGATTTAATTCTGTTTCCTTGTTTGAGGATTATTTTAAAAGTAAACAAAGAGCATTGAAAGACCAAAAAAATACTTAATCGGGTATAAAAACAAATTGAAAAAATGAATAGGGAAAGAGATTTTATTGAAAGAAAAATATGTGAAAACATTAATTTTTTAATTAGGGTTTTGCAATCAGTTTGAAAAATGAGCAGGAACTTATATTTTAAGATTTAGATAATAAATCGATTATTTACATGATTCATGAACAAAGGTGTTCCTTAAGAGCCCTCACCGTACAGAAAAGTTTCTCAAAAAGTATATAGTCACTTATTTTTTTTTTTTAAATGGTATTCTAGCATCTGTACAATATGATAATGATTTTAAAAATTGTCATATTTTGGAAAAAACCTAATTTTTAAAATATTTGTGCAATAAAAGTACCGGTAAACAAAAATACTCAGGTGTATTCAAACGTGGTATCTGCAGGAATTTTATCTGATGCCAAGTCTGCTGCATTAAGAAGTTCGACACACAATCGCGTCAATATAATCAATTTCCCAACACGGTTGTGACGTACTGGCATAAAAAGTATAAGTCACAGGGTATTTAGGACCTTTCAATCATTTTAAAATTGATAATCAGGTTTGTTAAGATTATAAGACCCATATTATTTAACTTTGTCTTGCTTTTGTTAAGCATTTCAAAGAGATAACAACTTTGCAAATCAAAATTAAAAAAAAAATAAAGGGTTTTGCAATGTACATAGATATCATGATGTATGTCTTTGAAGCATAAGTGTTGATGCAAGCAGATCCTTTAGAAAATATTGGACAGCAATGAAATCTTCATTTAAAGAGAATGGGAAAGCAATATATTCACTAATACATGTGCTCAATCAAGTCATAATAAAGGGAGACGACCCAGGTCAAATTTACCCAGCCACTCCTCCAAAGGGGCACTAGAATTCGTGGCTGGTTTGAAATAATACCAATTATTACATAAGTTGTATGCATGAAAGCAGTTAAAAGTTAGGCCAGACAGGGGTCAGCTTTTCTGTTTTTTCATCAAAATTTTCTCGTTGTGTAATATTCCTTATTTATGAAACATAAACAAGTGAGTAGAGGGGAAATTCCATTCATTAAAGTGTTCACAAGTTAAAATTTCCCACCGACAACAAGTTTGAACCGAAGCAGCAAGAATCGTTGATATTTGTCTTTTGATTGGTTGAGTTTTATGATAGGTTCTGAGTAGCTTACATTTGAGCAAGTCAATATTGACTCTACAATCAATTTGTTTATGATCTAAGGCATCGGCTTGTAAACATTTTCTCATCCATTTTTTGTGGAACTCTCATTTTACAACCTATGTCTTATTTCTATTGGGAAAGAAAAATAAATAAAAAATTCCTCGGCTCGCTTATGAGTGCTCAATATCTTATTGCCCACTGTGTAAATGGCTGAAACTAATACTTTTTGTGTGTTGTGAAAAGTGAAATTTTTAAACATGCATTCAAGTTAGACAGTCAATACTCATTCAACAAAATTTTTTTAAAAAATCATTAAAAAACTGAAGACAAAAAAATTGAGTTCAGACAAAATGATTTATTATTGATTACCAGAATTTACCACCAGAAATGTCGGATCTGCTTTGATTTACTACTGCAGAATATTCTGTATGGAAATACTGGTACTTTGCTTTTGACATGCAAAACTTAGTGTTTTATACAGAAGACAACCTGATCCATGAAAGTTTAAAAACTGCTCTTGTTCACAAAATACTGTGTTCATGACTCCACATTTTTTAATGTCTGTGTGTAGAAGAAAAGATCATTTTTAGCGTGTCCTTCCATGTTTCCTGTTAGTAATAGTGTTTAAAGATTGAAGTTTTCATTTTGCTTTATGTCAGCAAGAACTAGTAAAAAAAATTAATGCATTGTATTGTCTATAAGATTAACATTAACAGTCCCCAGGTTTCTATCAAAGTGGCTGCTTTGTGTCAGTAATGAACCATTGACTTTTTCCTACTCACTGCATTGTGTGTGACAAGTTTTTGTTAGGACAATCAGTGCAGTGTTAACAGACCGGACCCGTTCATTCCATTATCTTTGGCTGATTCTTACATTCAGATTACAATAAAACAATTGATGATATGGACTTGCTGGTTCTATTTAGTTTTAACAATGACTTATATTTTTAAGATTGAAAACCTGTGTTGAAGAAAAAAATCTTGAATTCACCAGTAAGCTAGTTTAACATTTTTATTCTCTTTCATTTTTTTTTCTCCTTATTTTTAAGCATGTTCATTTATGGAAAAAAAAGATCATTTTATATTTTCAGATTTTTAATTTTCATAACAAAATTCAACAAATAATGCAGTGTACAAATTTGGCAGCTTTTGTATGTAAACAAATAAACATATACATAACAGCACTTCAGAATGTAACAATAACAACACAACATAAATTAGGAATCACTCTCAGTCTTCACTGTAACAGTCCATGTTCTTCAGGGCCAACTGTCGTTTCTTTTTGGCAATTTCGGTCAAGGTCCTCGTGTTATTGGAGCGGTTTCGTTTGTTGGCAAACCACTTCTTCACTTGTTCCGGGGTGATGTTCCCGGTGGTGGCCAGGTGCTCGATGGTGTCAATGTTGGGGTAGGGATGCTCTAGGTGATTGTCGTACCATTTCTCCATAAGTTGCACTGCCCGCTTGGACAGTAGAGGTCGTGGCTTGATTGGTCGACCGGAGAAGCTCATCTGTTCCGTTTTCTCCAGCAGCATCAGGCTCTGTTCTACTCGATCCATGATTTGATGGAGCTGGGAATCGTAGTGGAAGTTCATGGAGTACTTCACTTCACTGGGTAAATCCTTCTGCTGTATCGCACAGAATCTCTCTGTTTCTACCTCAGAGGCTTGATGATGGTAAAAGTTGGACAGGCTCTGAATGTCGTTGGGGAATGCAGGTAGCAGACTGTTGAAACGCTGCTGGAGCATCTGTTCTCTGGAAAACACATCACTGTTGGGCTGAGTTGTCAGGGCATCAAATAAGGACTGGGGAAGAGAAGTTTTCACTGTTGTACACTCATTGGCAAGGGCGGCTTGAAGGTCGTTGAAGAATGGGTTGTTGTATAAGGAGCTCTCTGGAGGAGGAGATCCAAGTAAATTGCTGAGGGAATCGTTGAATCGGGAGTCTCCAACAAAACTGTTGTTCTTGTTGCCGGGTGTTACAGGCGCCATTGGTTGAGTACGCATTGTAGCAGGAGTTGATGATAGAGGTTGACAGTTGTTGGTGACAATGGAAACATCATTTTCTTCCGTGTCGAATTCCAGAACCTCAATGCTGGACAGAGCACTACGATGTTGGACATGAAGCTTGTCCCCACACAGTAATCCTTGGTCTTGAGATACGCCTGAATCGTCCAAGTCTGTCTTACAGGGGTCAAACACATCGGTCAGGTTGTCAAGGTCGTCGGTGAGGGAGGAGTCTTCAGAGTGGTCACTGAATATGGTGGTGGCAATGACCTCTGAGAGGTCAATCACGGGAGGCTGACCTGGACTCGGGGAGGTCTTCTCGGAATCAGACTCAATGTCATCAATGTAGTGATAGACTCGTAGATCCATTGTGCTCCAATCTCTTACACACGCAATCAATGATTAACTCAAGGTCAGGAGATTTGAACTTTGAAATCAAAGTGTCATGACCTGAGCTCTGGTGTCAGGGTTTTTGTTTGAGTAGGACCTGGCATCAGACAGAAGGAGGAAATTTCATTGGTCAGTTTCTAATTTTTGAAACTCAAAGTTGTAAATCTAAATGTTCATTGGTCTGTTAGACATAATTTGAGTTGCTCATCATTTGAGGGGTAATTAGTTTGTAGGTGTTAGGTTTAGACAATGCAGTCATTATCTGCTCATGGTGTCCAATTTGTTTTGATAATACTTGCTGTGTATAATTGTGTTTGCTTAACTCAGGCACACTTTGTAGATATGTTTTGATTACAATTATAAGACATGAGATCATTGATGAAATTTTAAGAAACAATGTAAGAATATCATTTTAAAAATTATGAAATAAAGGAAAAATTAAGATAAACTTTTGAACAAAATAATGGTATATTTTAAATCATTTCAAATTAATTAACATCTGTGTTAAACATTTAATGTAGCAAATCATTTTTTATTTACTTTATAAAGTGAAGAAATATATATAAACAAACATTTATAGTGTGTGTGTGACATAAGTACAGAAAATAGAGATTATTTGATAGATTCTGTAATATGTTAATGATATAAAAGTTCAATTTTTTTTATCTTAACTAAAGATATATACATCATGATATTGCATGCAGTAAAATATATGAGAATAAATTAATTTGAATAAAGATCTTCTCAGAATTTTACTCTTATTGATATATCTTTTCCAGATAACTTCAAAAATAAGTTTATTAAATGCATTTTACATATGTCTTCATATGTGTGAGAAAACTGTTTCTTATTAGAATATTTTTAGATTATAAAGAAAACTTTAAATTAAAAATTGTCCATATACCTTTGTGTGACAACCATATCCTTGCTCATGCATTTGGATATGTGTCAGACAAATGGATAACTAAACTGCATGTATTTGTATTCTTGGCCTCGCAGTGCCTGATGTTAATGTAAATTATGAATAAAGTAACTTATATGTTCAAAATTAAAAATTAATGACAAGTTTAAAACTGAATTGCAAGGCATGAAATTTGAGATCATTTTTCTCATTTGAATATGATACTTTGATAGTTGAATTTAAATGGTTTTAGTTTATTATCTATTTTTTTTCTCCTAGACAAAATTTTTTTTTACCATAAAAAGATTTCTTTTTTAATATGCAAAGAGATTACAAATTTTGCAAAAAACTCTTCACTTACTAATAATGTTTTGTGCTCCAGATTATTGCAAAGAAATACATGTATAAAATAATTTTATGTAAAGGTATTAATGATTAAAATATTATGTAAAAATTTGTAAACATTTTCACATAAATTTTTCCAAATTTATAAACAATTTCTGAATTTGCACATGTGTATAGATGTCTTCCATTGTGTTTAAAAAGTTCAAAGTTTATTTTGCTGTCACAAGAAAATACAATGCTTTTAAAATTATTGTTTTATTTAATTTATGTATTATGTTACCCAGATAAGGTCTTATTTTCATAACATCCAGCAAAAGAAAAGTGTAAAGTACAGATATGTTAATATCAAATATATTTGTGATTATTAATAAACTGTAGTAAAGGCATTTCCTTGACTACTGGTAAGTAAGTAAATTATTTATTTCAGTGAACTTTGTTTCTTTTACAATGAAAATAACACATTTACATAATCAAACACCGGCTCATGGGATCTACCGGTATATAAGTCACATACTGTAGTCTGTTAACACCAAATAATGCATGCACGAGAATTTACTTACTGATAATCTCTGAGAATGACTATAGCATTGGTGGGCAATGTCCAGATTTCAAAGATTAAGATTTTATTCATTAAATCAACATTAACAAATCATCAGTACAAAAATAAATTACCATTATGGGTGTTGTATAAAATAAGGATAAGTTCGATTTCATTGTAAAAAAAAAGATACTAATTTTTATATCTTTGTCTTTATACAAAATGAAATTAAAACTCAATTATAATGTTAATATAAATGTAAATTTTTATATTAATAATTGTGTGCAATTTTATATCAGATATTTATGTTTCACCTGGGCTGCACACCAAGTTATTCTTTCTTGTTTTTAATTAAGGAATATGGAATCATTTTTTCAGTATTATGAGGTGATAAAATTCGTCCGGGAGTAATCAAATCTAATAAAACTCAAAGGGCTTTATGATAGATATTAAACACCTCATAATATTCAAAGAATGATTTCTTATTATATTTACATAATTTTCAGCAATTGTATGATTAAATATTAAAAATAGTCATTAATGAAATGTTCGACTATATGCATTACAAAATTGATTCATAGTTTTATCTCGGACAAAGACTTTGGAAAATGTGAATATAGTTTTATAAACGTTAGCAATGTGTATATGCTTTAAGGTAATAAAAAGAAAACCCAGAACAATGTTCAAAATGCCATTTTTTTAGTAGCTGTTTTTCAAGACTGACTGACCCTGTAAAATTTTGTGTGTGAAGTCAGATTAATGAAAAGAACACCTGTAACAAGATATAATAGGATAAGTTTTTAATAATTTTGGATGTGAGTGGGGGTTTGGAGTGTTATTACTACAAAAACTGTATTGCGTTTTCAATTGATATATTGATGCAAAGATGTCTCTCTAATATTTTTTTAAAATTTTGATCTGACCAAATTGATTTGGAAAAAGTTTTTGAATGCAAAAAATATATGGCCTAATGAATCATAGGATTTTATGAAAATTTATTATAAGCGGTCAGGTTGTTATATCAAAACAATATTCACAGGTATGGTCCTATTTAGAATTAAATATTTATTTCCTGAATTTATTGAATAAAGCAAACAATCACCTCAGTATATACTTCTTACATTTATAAGAGATATTTCTTTTAAAAAAGGCTTCATTTCTACAACAAAAAAATATGTTTAATCTACAGATTAAATCAAAATATTATTTTAGTACTATGCATTTTTATCAGACATTTATTAAATTTGCAAAGAAATACATGTATTTATTTTATATTTTGGCAATTATATACATCTTATATAAGGAGAAGACTATCAAAGTTTTGAAATTTTATTATATTCAGGTATCCACATAACATAATTCTTAGTCACACAATAATTGGGTCCAACCCTTTTTTGACTATGTGTCAATATAAAAAAAATTCAAATTCATAAACAATATAATTATGCGATACAGATTTTAGATGTATCCATGTGGTTTTTAAACAACATAGATCTAAACATCTCAGGCGCTCCTCTGGTTTGTCACATGTTATTGAACAGTGCTTGAACGCCTTCTTAAATTTCTTGGTCATTGTCATCAATTGTGACCATGCAAGCCTGACCATATACAAAGATTACAGTAATTCACTGACAAAAAGTATTTCCCTTTTTCATATGCCCAACATCATGAATTCCTGTAATTACTTTCGAGAAAAAGGAAACATTTTTTCAGCATGTTTCTAAAGAATGTATAGTTATTTAACATTTTGAATTTCTGTAATAAATCTCTAAATTATGAATTTTATATTTCCATTATCTCAATCTTTAGTTCCTCTTCTTTGGTTTGTTTTTCTTTATTTATAATCAAAAACCTATTCTTTTTCAATAATTTCCTTTCCCTTTGAAAAATTCTTAGTCAACGGTATTAATTATTTTATTATTAATATTAATTACTCAATTATGGTATTGCTTGATTAAAGACTTGCTTGAGTGGAAAGCAAATATAGCTGATTTTAATTTTCTCAAACAATTGAAGAATCAATTTTTTACTCAAAATAGAAAGAATCGGCCAAACAATGATCTCATTATAGAAGAAAAGAAACAGTCAATAAAGAAAAAAAGAATAACTCTTGGTTTCATAATTAACCACCTGTGTTTACAGCTACTATTACACAGTGGGCATGATCTTATATGTTGTCAAAATATGACGCTAAAGTTTGTTGAATAATTAATATTAGTACATGTAGTTTGATTTATACAAGTTTATTCATCAATTGTCTGTTGATTTAGAAAAATTTTAATACAGAAAGATGTTATAACAATAATTGTCACACTAACACAAAGAAAATAGGGGGATAAGATAGCGAAAATGCCCATTCGGTTTAGTCATAAAATACAATTTTGAATGAATTTTTTTTCAATAACATCTACTCAAATATATTATGATACAAGTTTGCAAAAGTACAGTTTCATACTACATTTAGTTTTTGATATATTTATCAAATAATAAGAAAAAAAATATTGCCTTATATTTTAGTGCGAACTCACAATATAAAATCGCTAGTTATGTACTGTTAGCTAAGTCTGGTGCTGTAACCACTGAGCTACTTCAGACACAATAAAGTAGGCTGTTTAAATACTGTGTGTGACTTTGGCCAAGAATTTACGGACTTGTATAATTTTTTTTCAAAACATTCAATTGTTTGGATACAAAATGATTATTTTTATTGTATATTGGGTCATCTCTTTGTTTTCCACTAGACCTTAATTATTTAGACTATGAGAAAAATGTAGAGCACAGTCCCACTCTAAACCAGAAAAGGCCTTGAAGTTTAAAAATTACACTATTTGGAGATTTTGATATGTATACGCCTGTTTGAGTCAACATATTCCAAGTATTGAACTTATTTGAAGGTTAAAAATTGATGATATGTTAAATATATATTGTTTTGAATAATTTTAAAGAAAATATCCGATTTATTAATATTTTAATTTTTCAGTATCTTATCCGTCCTTGTATAGGCATTTTACACCCAACTTTTTATAAAAGTGAACAAAAAAAAATTCAACATGATTGTGATATTAATTGAATGTTAATTTCATTTAAATTGTTATATCTTGTTAATAAATGTTTGGCACAGTATAGTTGTTAAATAGATTGAAAATATGATATGATAATTAATTTCAACAAAATAAGAAATGGGCTTTGTGGACCCCCATCGGTTTGGACTGTTGGATTTTTAAAATATTATTTTTCTTCTAAGCAGTGTAAAAAAAAAAATTCCAGGTTTTTTTTCTGCAAAGACGTGCTATAACTTTGCATGCAACTTTAACTTAATTCATGAAGAAAAAAACAAATTCTTACTTTCTATCAGAAAAATTGATTTCTGTTTTGTGTTAATATATATATAGCAATTGAAATCTTTTTTGAACAAGATTACAAATATACAGTTTTGCTATATAAAAAGCCTATTAAAAATCTTCTCCATTTAAATATGACTAACAGAAATTTATAAACAAAAGTTGTTTTTTTCATAAAAATTGTAAATTGCAAGTTTACAATGAAATTGCAGCTTAATATTTTGTAACGACTATTATAATAGATAGATTAACTAAATATTATAACACTGCTACTTTGAAACTTGTTGAAGATGTTGAGAATAACTAAATTCTATTTTTCCGAAAGTAATTATATAAGTGCATCAAATTTGAAAAAAAAATTACTTTACTGGTAGTTTCTTCTTGGATGTAAATTTATCATTATTATTTTTTTATTCATTAATGTATAATGGTGTTAAAGGAAAACAAGTTGTTTTATTTTTTTAACAAATTTTGTTGTTTTCTTCTAAGTTTTTTTTCTTCAATTTTTGACGACAGTATAATATAATGTGATTTTGATATATAAAAATACTGAATATAATTTTCTAAAATATTTTAATAAATACATGTTTCTACATATAACTATTGATATATAATTAAGACATTTTCTGATCAATGATCTATAATAATATAAATATTCATTGTAAGCTAACTTCAGGCTAAGATATATGAACCATGCTTGAATTAATTTGCATTGTAATCATTCAAACAAAGACTAAGACTGAAGTTTTCTAATACTCATACAACTAAGGTCTTTCTAGTGCTTGTTATTTAGTTGAAATAAATTACCAAGGTTTATGAAGGTTTTTCTTGTCACTTGAAGTACTGACTGCGATTGTTGCGGGAACGGTTCCGTTTGTTTGCGAACCACTTCCTGACCTGTTCAACAGTAAGTCCACAATCTAACGCCAATCGAATTGTCTGATCTCGGGAAGGATACGGATTACTGATGTTATCCGTGAACCATCCGTCGAGAATCTTCACAGAACGCTTCGGTAAAAGTCGAGTTTTCCTGGCCTCCCCACAGCAAGAATCGAGCCCTCCCTCTGACCGGGCCTGAGAATCATCCTGTATCACTTGAATCCTCTCCAAAACCTGATTAATTATCTGTAGAAATTGTCCCTCAATATCGTCCATGCCGTTTGAGTCCATTGAGCAGGCCGTTGAAGATTCAAGTTTCTCTTTGTGATGTTTTTCCACAAAGGTTATCTGGTACTGATAGAACTCCATCAGTTGGCGGGATTTTTCTAAGTCGGTCTTTTCAAGTTCTTTCAGTTTCTTCATCATGTACTTTTCCTGTTTCCTGATGTGATACGACAAAGGCAGCTCCTCCGTTCTAGTTCTGTATTTCAGGTTTCTGGTTCTTGAGCGCTGAATGTCTTGGCACCGTGGATCAGAGTCATTCTCACATCCTTGGTAAGCACCCTCTCTGGGGTGATACCATTGATTTTTAGCACCTTCATCAGTCTCATGTGTTGAGTAGGTTGATTTTGAGCTTGCACCGGGTTCAGAGTAATAATGAAAAGCATCGTGATGATGAGGATGGGGCACAAACTGCGGCCAGGCCGGAAGATTGCCGTTCAACGGCACAAAGTTCTGATGCTGGTACCTGTTGTGATGGTGTTGATCGCTGTCCGATGGGTTGCTTGAAATGTTGAAGTCAGATGACCAATAAGGAGGGTCCGAGCTGTGAATTCCTCCTCGTTCGTAGGAATGAAACGCGCCGGTCTCAAATTGCCGGTGATGAGAAGTTGTGGGATGACTGTCTGACTCTTGAGGAAGAAAGCTCAATGAATGCCCCGATGAGAAGGGAAGTCCCGGGAGCATGTATGAGTGAGAGTTGGAGTAGGAGCTTCCTACGTCGTAGTGTCCGGCCGACTGCAGGGGATACATTGGCCAGCTCTGGTTGCCCGCATAGCTGGACGGAGTGATGAAGCTGGAGCTATGTGGGTACAAGTCGGCAGCATTGTTCTCCAGGGTCGGAAGTTTGAGTGGTAGACCTAAATGTGGCCGCCGGTTCTCCATGTCGAGTCTAACTGTAAGAGGTGCTTGCGCAGACAGATATGTCTGGTCGCTCATATGTTTGTCATTATAGTCGCTAGATATGCCCGCAACTGCTCTTGTTTTCAGCGTTATATGACAATTTACACTAAAGTCGGGTCCGTTCATAGTGCTCTTGGCGGAAAAAGTGGGAAAACTTTAAGTCCGCATCGCAGTGGAATTTCAGGGCCGTACCATGATACCTGGTTCAGAATGATTGGTTAATTGCACTCTGATACATAAAGTAACGTCCCAAGAAAGTCATTAGAGTCTTGTGTTTGCTGAAGCATTTTTTTGTATTATCAATATGGATGTATTGAAAGGGGGTTAGAGAAAAAAATTAATATTTTGTAGCGCTGTAAAGAATTCTTTCCTGAATACACTGTCAACATTGCAAGAAAGTGTAAAAATATCTTGAATGCGACAAATAATTACACGCAATATTAATTGAATTAATAAGAATAGATTACAGTGACAGGCCATTGTATGATTATGAAATGTTTATTTAAATATTGCAAGGCCAACCTAGTGCTATCATATTCAGAGTTAAAAGGTCAATATGAACGCACCGTATGCCTTCTATCTGGGTCTCTTTTGATCTTATTGTCTGGTTCATGTTTTGAAGTTTCCTGTATTGTCAGGCTAAATTTGGATACTAAAGCCCGTCAGTAAAGCGGTAATAGAATTTTGATCGATTTGATATGCATGGGGTAGATTAATTTATCGTTTTAAGATTTTCGGTATCCTATGTTTGTTTTGTTTTTTCTCTTTCGATACTCATTAACTTGAGAAATTAAAAAGTATACCGGAGTTTTATGCAGGTGTCGGGTCAGTTTGTTCTATACGATGTCATCTTCTCTCAAGCATTGACAAAATTTGATAAATCTTTGTGAGAAAAAACACTACTTTGGCATCTTTAACACGTTTGAAAGTTTGTTTCAATAGTTCACGATAACAGTTTATTCTGCGTAATATCGGCAAAGGTACCAGATCACTTCATATTAAAAACGGTTAGATTGAAATTGATGCCTGAACAATATTGAAGTATCTTTGATAAAAGCTTTTATGAGTATGTTCGCAGGGCTTACCATTGATTTATCTAAGCCGCGGGATTATACTGGATGTTCCAGATCTCTTTTTCTGAGTGTTTCTGACAAAGATGACAATAGTTTTTTATGCCTATAGTTTCTCAAGTGACCAATTAAAAAGTTTCAAGTCATATACTTGTTACGCTTAAAGCTTGTAAATTTGTGAGGTTTAGCGAGGCAAGGCAGACTTTGGTAAAAGCGTTATTTTTGGGGGTATTATGCATAATCCCAAAATCTGAATGAATGCATATAACTGGAATTGAAACAATTGCAAAGGGTAATGGATGTTGGTTGCCCAAAAAACTTACTTTTGCAATTGGTTTAATTATTAATTTTAATATTTTTGCAATAATTTTTTTTCACTTTTAAAGGTTTAAGTGAACATTGTACTTTTTTATTGGTTGCCTAGCTGTCTGTTGTCCAATCAATTCCCTGTAAACATTTTTGTTGAGTTTCTTGCAAAATAAAACCCCTACACTCATTGGTCATAAGAAGCAGATGGTCCAAAATTGATTTTAAATCAAAGGCTACTCAATGAAAATGCATATTAAGGTTCAATGTATCTATTCCATACTCAAAAGATGCACAATTGAATTAGTAGCTAGGTTACGATACTGGGTTTTTTTTTTTTGGCTCACTTGAAATAATAGCTAGTAGCAATAAACGCCATGATATGAAACGGACAATTGGACAGATTTGAAGATCTTGCAAAAATTCAATCATGGAGATATAAAGTACCTTCTGTTTACCTGTCATTCTGATGACCAGACGGTGCATCAAGAAAATGTCCTTCTTTTCAGTTAGATAAAACTTATCATGATATTTGATACACAAGACAATGGCTAAAGCTTGCCATATCACATAACTGGTTTCTCAGCAGATGCAAAAGTTTTGCTTCTCAATGAATAAGAAATATGTTTGTTATTTTTTTGTGACGTTGTTTTTTAGCACATTTTCTGCAATTGAATATTTATACTGGTAATACAAAATTCAGTAAAAAAATCACATCTGTAGAAAATCCAATTCTATGGTACCTCAAATTCATAAAAGAAGCAGTAAAGATTTGATACAAGTATAGTGCTGTATTTTAAAGAACTCTGGTATGGTCATATGATGTTGCATTTTCTCCTAGGTTCCAAAAATTGAGTTCTTAGTAGAGTGGAGACAATTACTAATTAAAATCCAGCGTAAGGCTTTTGAAACAGTGAGGGTAAAAGCTGTGAAAGTAGTGGCAATTGGAAATGAAAATTAGTTTTGAAAATGAAGTATCTTTGTGTATGCGAAGAGAAGTGTATAACATTGCGAGGTCTTTGATAGCTTTGTTCCTAGTGTGTATGTAATCTTTGGAAAACTAACAAATGAACAAAGAAAGTAATATATCGGATGCATTCTGTGTAAATCGTGCTTTGAGATACTGAATATAAGTATTCTGCTTCGAGATCACGTTAACAAAAGCAGTGGTGTGACTTTACTAAGAGCTGCACGAAATAACCTTTTGTTGAGCAAAGCTTCAAATCGGCGATATTATGACAAATTACGCGAGTAGAGAGAGATGGGCATGCCCTCCCAAAGCCTTTAGAGCGAACATCTAGTGCAAAGGCTAAGTGTGGCCCAATGTTACACATTTGGATTTCATTTCATTATTCCAAATAAATACAGTGCAAACAGTTTGCAAATGATCTTGCGGGCAATGAATATCCATATTTGAAGGCAATTAGAAAGACTTTTTTGATTTGGCCCTTTGGACCATTTAAAAGTAATATTTTCCAATCGATCGTATTGGATTATTATTGCCAAACCATCAATTACCCCTTTTTTTGCTATTTACCGCTAGGTGGAAAATTTGTGTGGTAGAAATCCAATTTTTTCTTTTTCATTTTCTATTTTAGATTTAAAAAAAGAAATTCAATTATTCCATTTCATTTGTGAAAAAAAATAAGTCGAATCAAAAGAAACATTTGAAAACCTGAATATTGACATTCCCGAACATAGAAACCAGTAAAGAATCCTAATTCAACAGAAAACTTTGTTCGGATCACAAATGAAGTTTAGGAAAAAAGCCACACATTGAATTGTATGTTTTAAAGAGAAGCCACGTTCATTTAAACATTGAATGCAAAGTAAGCCCCGCCTTCTCCTTTAAGCAACAATAGTGAAGATACTTGATTTGTACAGATATTGATATGAAGTATTTTCCGACAAGTCATATGCACTTGGTTGCTTCACATAGTTTTGGCCAGGCTTATTACTTTGAAGTGTGCTTACCTTAGAAATGTAAATGTTTACTAACAGCTTGGGCTTTGAAAAAACCTTTTATGACCCTGTATGCTTAGTTACAATGAAATCTCCTCCAGATCATTTAAATAGTTGAAATTAATAACGTAATCGTAATTAGAGATGAATAAATAAATGCTGTTCATTGTTTACTGAATCTGCGGAGAAGAATATTTGGAGGCTAATTATACGGTGTGAATCGGTACAAGGATAAGTGTTCGCTGGCTAGTCCAAAAGTGAAGTACATGTTTAAGTTCAAAGTTTTCCTTTTCCGGGGCAGTTGAGAGACTGTGAGAAATTTTAACTGCATGCAAATAGTCACAGTCTGAGTGCATTTGCTTCGCTGAGATTTGATTGGCTGATTTTTTAAATGTATCCCCGTATGTTATTTTTGGGTAACACCCATCAAGGAGGTTTTGTGATAAACGAGGTTCGGGTAAACTAAAAGAGGTTTTAGTAGAATTACATACATTGTATGTGATAAAAGCTCAGTATAACAGTTTATACTTTATGAAATTTATAAATATGTCTTGTGTTTTATTGGTTATCAATTAGAAAAAATATGTGTCAAAGTATATTATCCTCACTATTGTATCTTTACCCTGAAAATTTAAGTGTAAATTTGTCTGTGCTCTTAATGTCAAACAAGCTCAAATTGATCAGTGTCTCACTGCCAACAAGATAGTTTGTAAAAAGTGAGACATTAAGCCCCAAAATAAAGCATGTGTCTCAGTTTAATGCCTGTTTAAAATGTTTTATCCAAGTTTTCATTATTGTACATTGATATAAGTGGTGGAACTTTTTTTGAACTGTTGGTCCTGTTTTATTTGCAGGCTGTGTTTTGGCTCACAAGGGCTGTATTAACGAGGCTCGAGACGTGTTCGCCCAGGTTCGTGAGGCCACAGCTGACTTCTGTGATGTCTGGCTCAACATTGCCCATATCTATGTGGAGCAGAAGCAATACGTCGCCGCAGTACAAATGGTAGTTCTCTAATAGTTCTTGCATATTGCAAAAATTAAATTTATAGTAACACTCTGGCTCAAATATAGCATGCTTGAATATGTCATACCATTTATATACTAGCTGGTATCCTTTTTTCACATTTTATTTTTTGCTGATTATGATATCTTAATAATATTTAAATTTAATAAAAATAACATGTCTATATAGGCATTTTGAATTGTGTCTTACATGTCCTAAATAAATTTCTTTTGCGAACAAAAAAAAATAAATTTATGGTACAGTTTGTACTTCATTTTTGCAAAGTTTGCAACATGAAAAAAAAGAAAAGAAATATAGATGATAGATATGAATGGTATAAAGATTTTATTTATAAATTATTTCCTATCAAAGTCCTCTCAATAAATTTATTGAATAAAATGTACACATTCTATTGCAAAAATCCACGAAATTGAATGAAAGAACTAAATTAATTTTACAAGATTATTAACGTAATTTTAAGGTAGTCCTATACTCGGCACTAAATGGGCTCAATCATTAAAAGCTTGGCTTTAAATGATAAATATACATTCCAGCAATACATATACAAAAGAAAATATGCATGTTTACATGCTAGTTTGTCTGTTATCACCTATCAGAAGGTGTACCCCTTTGCGAAAATTATTAACAATTATGAAATTTGCCAGACGTCCGTTTTTCCTAAAAATAATTACCAATTTTGGGAAAATTAGAACTGAATATACAAAATAGAGTATAAATATTTATTTAAGCCATATCTCATCAATAATTTTGCGCATATTTTTGTAAGTAAGTATGCTTTATAGACCTGATGTATCAAAATAGAATACATAAAATGCAATGCTAGTATCGCGTTTGGTAATTTTTTTTACTATTTTATGGATTCAAACTTAAATTCATGGTGTTTAATCTATAGATTGACATCTTAGAAAAAAGATTTGGTAAAAAAAATTATATGTTGACAGATTACTTTTCACGCTATAAGCTCTAAACCAAGTAGACCCTGACGAAAAAATCCGTAAAAATCACATTTTGCTACAGTTTTCTGCCTGGATCTGTCAACAATGTTAGATATCATTTAAACATTTAAACATAAATTAATTGATGATTGATTAAATTCGAAATAGCTTCTGTCTCTAAATTTAAACTGATTTTAGTAAAACAAAAATAAAATTTCGGGGGGGGGGGGGGGGGGGGGCATCAAAACAAAGAACATATAAGCATACCTGAGATCCTGTTAATCAGAAACTTCGTTTTTCATTTTACTTTAGCAGAATCGAGTTTCTCAACATTAATCATTTCTATCTCTCAGAGAATACATATATTACCGTTCTAATTGCTTATTATTGCCTTTGTTTACAACAGTTATGTAGAGCAAAATCAATACCGGGTATCTAAAACGCTTTGTAAAAGTCGAACCAATATTGTAAAATCCGTATTATGACGTTGTGCGATACTCGGACTACTTTAATATATATTTTTTAACCATAGAAATTAATCTTTCTTATGATAAATCATATTAAAGACAATTTTAAGGGGTTCAGCATGCCTGCAGGTGCATAGATTATTTCATGGATCTATATATAAATTACCAATTATTCTTTCACAATACTAAGACCATTGAATATAAGCTCTAAGTCTCTTTATAGGATTTTTTTTTAATTTGTTCAAAGAATCTTAAAAACTATATCTTGTTACAAATGATAAACTTTGAAGTTAAGATTAAAATAAAAATTCAATCAAAAATGAAAATCAGTACATTTACATGTGTATTTCACTTTTCAAGACACCTAAAAGTTTGTAAGCAGTCTTCTACCAAAAACTTTAAAACGAAATTAGGGACGTGCAGTTTAAATAACTTTTCACTACAGACTATTGTTAGCACTGTAGAGTGGTGCTATGTACTTGAAGTGTCGGGTCAATCACCAAATAAGAACCAAAAATATTATAGTACATTATTTTTAATTACATAACATATGATATTTTTAACTACTGTTTTAATACCAATTTTTGATTACATAAAATGAATTTCAGTTATAATGAAGAATTGCTTTGGTCTATTGAAATTCACTTCAGTTTTATAAAACTGTTATTTTTATTGTATTGTGAATAAATAAAAAGTTAAAATTAGCACACATACTTCAAGAAAGAATCCATGGTGTAGTGTTAACACAGTATCCTGCTCAACCTGTGATTTCTATTTGACAGTACGAGAACTGTTTGAAGAAGTTCTTTAAGTACCACAACACGGAGGTGATGGTGTACCTGGCCAGAGCTTACTTCAAGTGTGGACGCCTCAAGGAGTGCAAGACCATCCTACTGAAGGTACAAACATTACCCCCCTCTCCCTACCAAACACAGAGATAACTTCAGATTTGATACTATAGAACAAGACTATCATACTCAACCCCCACACTAGCTTAGAAATATTATTTAATCACAAGAAGCAACTCTTGCAGACTTTTATTTTTTAAAACAGTTTTGAACTACTGGTAAATGAAATTTACAACAAAAAATAAGTGCTCGTGATTTTATATTTTCGGCGTATGATACAAAACAGTGGAATCACAGAATTAAGTTAGAATTAGGAATTTACAGTATTATGGTAACCCCAACAGATAAGTATACAGTAAAACTTGGATATAGCAAATCCCTGTGGATTATTGGATTTACTTAGCTATATATGTTAATTTGTACTAAAAGTATAACAAATTCATAATGATAAGCGTAGCATATTCTATATACATGTTTCCTTCCTGACTACCAAATGTATTTAAACATTAAATAAAAATAAATTGTTATGAAATCAAATATTATCGAATTGTGAATTGGAAAAAAATTTGTGAAAATAAATTCATATCAATTGTGTCAATTAGTATTGCTAACTTTTGAAAGTTTAAAACAATTCATTAAAGGTGTAAATTTATTATTTTTCACCTTTATGGGGCTCGAAACAATTCGCTATATCAGTAAATTTGTTATGACCGAGTGCGTCATAGCCATAAAATTTCCCAAGGATTTATAATTATGCATATATTATATATGTATATAAATATGTTACACTTATACAATACTAATGCACAAGTACATCAGAGTATTGATATTTTTTTACAGGCGCGGCACGTGTCCCCCAGCGACACGGTCCTACTGTACAACATTGCCCTGGTGCTACAGAAGCTGGCCACCTCCATCCTGAAGGACGAGAAGAGTAACCTGAAGACGGTTCTCAGTGCCGTCAAAGACCTGGAACTGGCCATCAAGTGAGCACCATTATATCTGATGTCTAGCTACTGAAGGGTATTCATTCAAGGGGTCATATTGAAGGGATGTAAACTAGCTAGAGGCTGTGCTGTCCAAAAAGTGTTGTGAAGTATCTAGCTGATCTAAGAGAGTGCAGTATGGGGGGGGGTCATTTTGCAATGATGGTAACTGGTTATATGCCAAATATTTCAAACTTAGCTATTACCCAAAGTAGAAATATACCCTAGAATTATTTGAATTAATGGAAAAGTGGCACACAAAAAATTTGATGCAGTAGGAATATAAATTCCATGCTGAATACATTTATTAAACTAAATATAAAAAGAATTTTCTTAACAGAGTAGAATTTAAAAATGTAAAAAGAGATGGCATTTGCATAGGAAAACAAGTTAAAGAAAGATTTTATAGTACAAGTAATAAAAAAAATGTTGACAGATTCAAAGGGAAGGAAAATATGAAATAAAAATTTGTGTTGACAGATATTTTAACCAACTTTCCACTCACGGAGACCGGATGAAGTTTGATTTGAACCAGGCAGCATCTGAGGCTCGACAATGCTCGGATCTGCTGAGTCAGGCTCAGTATCATGTGGAGCGAGCACGCAAGATTGACGAAGCGGAGAGAGAAATGAGAAAGAGGCATGAAGAGGAAAGGGAGGCAATCCGACAAAAGCAAAAGGCTGAACAGGTATTGATGACATTATTTGTAACAATTTTCAATTCTGTTTAAATTTGTAGAAGTATACAGAGTTGAGACAGAGGGTCCTGTAAAATATTTTGTGTACAAATACAAATAATGAATTATTTACAAGATACAGCATACCTTATAAATAGAAGAAATACATGTTAATAATAGTACATTTATGTTTCAAATTTTATATTAAAGAAAAGAGTTTCATAATCTTGGAAAATATTTTCCCCTGCTCAATTTATGCAGCAATAATTTTTTTTGAACCCCAAAAATAGATATATAAGTAAAGGCATTAACTTTTCTTTGAACAGATGGAGAAACAGAAGATCAAGCAAGAGATGGACAAGAAGTTGATGGAGCAGCGTGCCAAGTTTGTGGAGAAAGCCAAGAAGATCTCGCTGCTAGATCCTGACGGCGACGAGAAGCCCCGGAAGTCAGGGTCAAAGGTCAGGGCAATATTCTAATACATGTATATAGACCGACAGGGGGGCTCATTATTCTTATTTTTTTCACTGAACTTTTTAAAGTTATTATTATCATATTTTCTAAGGTTATGTGGTTGGGAGAATTTTAGAATTGATAGCTAAACACATACATGTACTTTTTGCATACTGTTTATTAAAAGGTTTATCGTATATTACTTACTATTTTGTATAAATGACATTTGACAAGTGAAAGATTCAACTTTGATGTTTTTTTAAAATTACAGGAAAATGTACATTTATTTTTTCATTAACATTGTACATATATTGTACATATATATATTGTCCATTTATTAAATCATTATCAAATCACAGAAAAAAATACTTCTAAATAAGTATACTATGATATACATCTAGGCAGTCAATTTGGAATTCTTTGATTTTTTTAACTGACCTGCATCAACAAACCAGATACATGTATCTATAAACATTATATTACCGTTAAATTATACAAATATTTCACATCGTATCTCATTTGTTACAGAAGGGAAAGAAGAATGATGACGCGGACGACTTTATCTCTGAGGGCAGCAGTGACGACCGACCCAAGAAGAAGAAGAGGCGCGGGTCAGACACAGAAAATAACGAGGACGGGGAGGGGCGCAGGAAGAAAAAGAGGTCAGAGTAATGTCCACTCACTAACTGGATTTACAACATGTTTCTAAATGTCATAGAACACCATAGAATGATTTGATGCTGCTTTGGTCTTTGGATATTATAATAGTTATAATGGATTTTTTTGAAAGTGTTAAATTTGATAGTTGGGTTTCTCAACTGAATTTCAGTTATTTTGGTAGAATATTTTTGTAGACATAGAGTTCTGTTATAATGCAAACCAGTGTTTTTAACAAAAAATTCTATGTTTAATTATCTTTTGAAAAACCAGACCCTGATGAGAAAAGCCAAAGTAGACACCTGCCAAAAAACATACTACTGATATATCTGGTAAATGATTGAATTTGTTTGAATACCAGTATTTCTGAATTCTCAGGCAAAGGGCTAGACGAGGGGGTGGTGATTCTGACGAAGAAGGGCGCTCTCGCGGGAAGAAGAGGAAGGAGTCGAGTCAGAAAGGGGAGCGACTCACTGAGAAACAGCGACGGAAAATTCGCTCCAAGGCCATCATCTCCTCTAGTGAAGACTCAGATTCGGATGGCGGGAAGAAACTTAAAATTGCGTACGTACATTGTATTTATGTGATGGTCTCTCTAAAAGTTTATGTGGATTTCTTTAGTTTATTGTATATGAGTGGGCTTTGAATTGAAAAGTTTTTTGACATTATTGTTGTCTTAATTGTTGCCCTGTGTTGGTTTGTTGTGGTTGTGTTGTCCTGACCTGTAGACTACATTTGTTGTCTTTATAATTGCCCTGTGTTGGTTTGTTGTGGTTGTGTTGTCCTGACCTGTAGACTACATTTGTTGTCTTTATTGTTGCCCTGTTTTGGTTTGTTGTGGTTGTGTTGTCCTGACCTGTAGACTACATTTGTTGTCTTTATTGTTGTCCTGTTTTGGTTTGTTGTGGTTGTGTTGTCCTGACCTGTAGACTACATTTGTTGTCTTTATAATTGCCCTGTGTTGGTTTGTTGTGGTTGTGTTGTCCTGACCTGTAGACAACATTTGTTGTCTTTATTGTTACCTGTGTTGGTTTGTTGTGGTTGTGTTGTCCTGACCTGTAGACTACATTTGTTGTCTTTATTGTTGTCTTGCTTTCAAGGAGTACCTGACTACTAGCTAGACTTTTTTTCGACATCACATTGACATTTGTGTAATGTTGTCCTGAATTAGAATAGCAAATTGATACAGTTATCTTGTCAATGACTAAAATTTGTTGAGAATTTATTGTTGTATTGACTTCTAGATGTTTGTTGTTAATAAGGGTTTACAAATCAAGATGAATATTGTTGTCAGTAGGTTGTCTACATATCAAGATGATTTTTGTTGTCAATAGGTTTTCTACATGTCAAGATGATTATTTTTGTCTATATGTTGTCTACATTGCAAGATAACTTTAGTTGTCAGTAAGTTGTCTACATTTCAAGATGATTTTTATCGTCAATATGTTGTCCATAGCAAGATGACTTTAGTTGTCAGTAGTTGTCTTTACATCAAGATGATTTTTGTTGTCAATAGATTGTCTGCTTATCAAGATGACTTCAGTTGTCAGTAGGTTGTCTACATATCAAGATGATTTTTGCTGTCAAAAAGTTGCCTACATATCAAGATATTTTTTGTTGCCAATAGGTTGTCTACAAATCAAGATGAATATTGTTGTCAATAGATTTCTGCATATTGAGATGATGTTTGTTGTCTAAATGTTTTCTACATACTGAGATGATGTTTGTTGTCTAGCCCTCCAGATTTGTTGTAATGATCTCAGGCATAATAATGACATCTGATTGTCTCAACTTTCAAATCATATTTGTTTTCAATAAGTTGTCTTGACTTTCATATGGTATTTGTTGTCATTGTATGATCTTTACTTTTAATTGATATTTGTTGTCAATATTTGGTCTGCGCTGCCTAGATGAAATTGGTGGTAAAGTTTTTTTAACCTTAAGGTGACATTTGATTTCATTAGGCTATTCTATTTTGGTATATAGATTCACTTGTTGTCATGTTGTTGTGACCTCTAGATGGGATTTTGTTGTTGTTGACTAATAGATTTCATTTTTAGTCCCCTACCGGTTTCACCGGAAGGGACATTAGCTTTCCTCTGCATCCGTCAGTCCGTCTGTCTGTCCGTCCGTCTGTCTGTCCCACTTCAGTTTTCCACACTTTTTTTCTTTATGCGTTTGAGGAATAATATGAAATTTGCTGAACAGCTTCAAAATGTCAAACTACAGATCAAGTTTACACTTTTGTAGCGTCTAACTGACATATTTTCGAGAAAATTAATTTTTTATATTCCAATTTTTTAATGATCGGGTTCGATATTCTGCATAACAGTGCATTGTTCTCACAATTTCCACAAACCGGTATGGGACGTATATTGCTTATGCAATACTCTCAGAGTGCTTGTTTATTTGGCTATTGCAGAATTGGGTTCAGATATCTTTCTTGAGTAATGGTTATTTGTGCTTTTCCCTCAGCACCTACTCTAACAAAGTGGCTTTGTTTAATTCTTTCGCTGAAATTTGTTTATAGCTTTGTTTGCAGCTAGCTGTCTGCATCATAGACATTTTGTTTCATTCAGTAATTGTGTGTGATGATGATGAACAAATAGAATTGGTTTTTCGGTGTCAAAGCTGATCATGTATATCGTAGACATATTAACAACTGTCATCTCTGATCAACTTTTTCCAGAATATATATGTAAAAGATGCTAGCAATCTTGTGATTTATAAATAGAAACAAAAATTCTCTCCAGAAGACAATGTGATTGTCCTGTTCAAGCCAATATTGATTAGTTAAGAAGCTGGGAGTGTTGTTTTCATGGAGGCATCACAATGTTGTAGAGGAGATTTTTAACAGACTTTAATGAGGCAATTTCAGTTGACCGCAAGCTTAGGAACCTACCAGTGATAATGCGTCTTGGGTTATTAGTCTTAGTAATCAATAGAATCGTTTATATTGAATCTGCCATGTATCCCCACGGGACAGCATGGTCTCATTGGAAGGCTTACAAGCCATTAATGCTCTGTTACAAGGAAGTCAGCAAAAAGAATTCAATGTATCCAGAAAACCCAATGCATAGATATAGTAATGGTTATACAGATATAAACATTGATAACTATTTTTCTTCCAGAGGTTCTTGCCAATTTAAATATTTAAGAAAGGAAAAATCATGTTCAATTGATCTTTGAAAAATAACCACTGCAGTGTTTACGTAAAGATATACTGTAAACGTACTATATTTAGTGTGTACAATATCTGGCGGAATGTGGTTTTACAACAAGTTAGCGTGAATTTGATTTAGCGCAATTCTGAATGTACCTATTTATCTACTCATATGTTTTGCATTTGGCGATGTACTTGATTTAGTGGACGTTGTTTTCCTCCAAAATAGAGTACACAGCCGAATGTTAAACGTTTACAGTAGTTTTTGGCTTGATGTTCTATAAAAGACTTCAGACCAGATCAAATGAACTATGAACAGTCATATTAAGAAAATGGTTAAGAAATATTGTAAGTCGTACACATTAAAATTAAAGGCTGATTGTAAAAATAACAAAATATAAGGCGTCCTTATGATCCGTTCTAAAAATTTCATTGGTGACACTCTGAAGCAACAGTATTTAAAGATTCACTGAATCCAAGAATTTGGATGAGTATTGTGTTATATATGGTGGATTGTAATAATTGATGTACATTTTCCTTTTTCTGTAGGGCTAGCAGTGGAAGTGAGGATGAGGCAGCAGAAGGTGTGGGTAAAAGAAGGAGGATAATGTCAGACAGTGAGAGTGATGCTGGCAGTAAAAAATCTGGTTCAAGGTCACGATCTCGCAGCCGGTCAGGATCGAGGAGTCGATCCAGGAGTCGCTCTGGTTCAAGGAGGTCAGGAAGTGCAGCAAGCAGGAAGTCAGGATCCAGATCTCGATCCAGATCTGGATCCCGTTCCAGGTCTCGCTCCAGATCACGCTCCGGGTCTCGGTCACCTTCCCGATCCAGATCAAGGTCACGATCTGTTTCCAAATCAAGATCAAGATCTGGCAGCAGATCCAGAAGTGGATCTCCAGCCAGAAGTGGAAGTGGGTCACCAGCCAGAAGTGGAAGTGGGTCACCAGCTAGAAGTGGAAGTGGGTCACCAGCTAGAAGTGGAAGTGGGTCACCAGCCAGATCAAGGTCTGCTTCCAGGTCACGATCCAGATCTAGGTCCGGCAGTCCAGCTAGAAGTGGAAGTCCAGGATCTGGAGGTCAAAGGTCACCAGCAAATTCTAACAGTGGAAATGAAAGCGATTAAACATTAACATTTACTCTGAACAAATACACATGCATGTACTTGCAAAAATGAACTTATATCTGAAAATCATCCAGATTATTCTTATAACTAAAGAAGAGATATTTGTTGCAGCTAAGAGTAACAGAGTATAGGTTGTTGTGTTGAATACAAAATTTAATGCTGTTATTCATCCAATTGAATGCATAGAAAAAAGTGTTATGAAATCATTAAAAAGTATTGATTTGAGCAAGTTACTAATTTATCATTTTTTAGGTTTTGTAACAGCTGTGCATTGTTTTTGTAATCATCAGAATGTTCAAAGCTTACATATTGTTGTATATTCATATTGAAACTGGTTTTGATTTTCAAAATAAATTGTAGCATAGAATCAAACATTGAAATTTCATTAAGTTGTCCTCATTGTGAAGTCAGACATGAGGCTATCTGGAATGATTTACAAAATCACAGATGGCGATTGTTGACAACAGTTAGAGTAGGGGATATAAATAGCTCACAAGAAGTGGCGACAATGGATTGCATGGCAGAGTCTTAATCAAACGTTTCCTTCATGAATCGGTCTGATAAACAACGCCATTTGTAGTTGTACTTCCTTCCCTGATGGACTCTGGTCAGTGTTTGCTGGAGATTTAGTGCCGGTAAATAGCATGGGCGAATGGATATTGATTTAAAATGGTGGTGTAAGCTGTTGACAGTTTCTTGATGAATTGACATCTGTTGAGTGGTAAGTCTTGTCTTTGCTCTATTAATTGCTTTTTGAATACAGTGTTATTCAGTGACTAATTAGTAGTAAATGACTAATTAGTAGTAAATGACAACAGTAGTACATGTACTGATGTAATGTTCTACATAATTTACTAAAGTTAGCAATTTTGTATGGTTTTTCAATTTTCATAGATATAGGGTTCTGTTTAATTCAAATAAATCGGAAAGTTAAAGAAATTGTCAACACAAATCTGTTTTATTTTTGTTACTGAAGTATGTTAGCAATTTTGTATGTTTTTTTCAATTTTTGTAGATTTTCATAGGTTCAGTTGAATTCAAATAAATCAGAAAGTTAAGGAAATTGTCAACACAAATCTGTTTTATTTTTGTGACAGGACCTGCTGCCATCAAATAGTTTAAAGAATTATGAATGTATCAGATTAATTGTATCCCATTTTTGAATTCCTATATTTTTAGTTCCCGTCCCTACAAATGCAGGGTAGTAGATTAGCTCTGTGATAGTTTTATCTTCGTTCTGAAATGACCAAGCGTTATACAAAATATTTCTTGCAATGAAGTTTATTATTTTCTGATTTGCCTTGAGTTATATAGAAATAACATTAGTGTTCTCTGAGAAACCGGAGATCTACCCATACATTGAAGTGTAAAGTAACACGGTGTAGAGTAATACAAGCTGAGGGGAGTACAATCCACAGACAAGGTCTCGGATAACCATTAGTTTACTCTTCTCCTCCATATAAACTGGAAGAGTGTCAAGTATACCTCAATTTATTTACTGTTGGAGACCATTGATGTGATATTAGTATCAGGTATGGTGAGAGGCTTATACCAAATCTCCCAAGTGTATCCACAAGCATTTGTGTAGCTGTAGAACTGTTGCTCTACGGGAAATAACAGTCTGTCAACCAAAATTTCCCGATGAGGTACAGTCCTGCAACTAGCATTTTAGGAGACTGTGGGACAACAATTTACCTTTATCAGATCTACCTTAATTTATCAAATATGATTTTTGTAATGGATATGTGCCTCAAACACAGCTGTATGAAAAAAATATCAGAGACTTTCGAGGTTTGTTAGGGTCAAGAAATGTCTGATATTTTCTTATACAGAAGTGTTTGAGGCATATATCATACTTAAAACACTGCCATTGAACTTCATCGTTGATTTACTTGAGACAGTCCTATTGAAGGATATCAGTACTGTAACCACTGGTAACGGTCTGATATTAAAAATCTAATATTGGACTGTCACAGGTAAAAATTTAGACTGCTGGAACAAAGGAATGACATCACAGCAGTGTTTTAATTAACTATAAACTATTATTAAGTAAAGAACAAAAAATTGAGAATATTTTTTGGCCATAACATTTGTTACTTTTCTATAGCCTTATACTGATCTCTTCATCTCTAGAGATTAATAAATAGTCTCAAAATGGCCGAACTAGACCACCCTGTCCATATAAGGAGGCTGGGTGCTTAACAGTTAAATTGCCCATGAGATTTACCCTCATAAAATTTTCAATATAATTCTAAGCCATAAAATGTATTATTCAGTAAGGAAAAAATCTAAATTATTTTGTGTCAAAATTTGAATATTTTCCTATCAATCAATACATGTATATATACAGAGCTATTTATTTTATCATATAAAAAAGATAAATTGTCTCAACTACCCAGTCCTCTCATGGTTAAAAGGAACATACCTTCATTGATTATTCTCTGGGAAGTACATGTATATTGAAGGGTCAGCGGTTGCATGACAATTTTATTTTGAACTTGAATCAGGTGGTTTCAATATAAATTGGTACAAGAAATAAGACTTTTTATGGGACATCAAATTTGTTGATCCAACATCTTTTGAGTACCCCACAGGAATTGATCATGTTAATGACCTGAACTGACTTCATTTAAACATGTTTTATCAGTAAAACAACAGAATCAATGGAATTTTACACACTTAAACCTGTAATTTTGACATATCATATATATTGATATATCATTAGTATTTCAATGGACTATCATTTTCCTCTCTGAACAAATAGTAGTAACCCCTGATTCAATATTTTTTAAGTTCAATTTTTTTAAACAAAAGTTTACAATTAAGTACGAATTTTCTTGAATTATAAACCAGTTCAGAGTAACTTTAAACCAGCAGTATTTACTTAGATCTTCGTTAAATTGGGACACAGAAATATTTGCAATGTAGGATAATCTAAAGTGCGTGCAATAAATCATCCATGTGTAAATATAGGATGTGAAAACCACCGAGCTAGAAGCTTTGTAAATCTAATCCCCTGTGTTATCGTTCACTTATTGCACCTGTGATTATTGAGATGTTGGACATATTCTTTTTATGATAAGATGATTTCATGTACTATGGTAATAACGATAGTACAGGAAATCCTCGTCTTTTGAAAGACATTTAACGTTTAAAGTTTAACGTCGGGTGTCTGTGGACGAGAAGTACAATGCATGTATTTTATGAATTGCACATTGTCAGAGAGAGAGAGAGAGAGAGAGAGAGTGGGTTTTGGGGGACTGCTAAAATAATTCTTAAAAAGCATTAAGACGTGACAAAGAAGGACGCCTGAACACTGTCGTACTCATCATACCATAGTGAGACGGTTCCAGCGAGTTGCCAGTTTAATCAAATGTTCTACGAATATGGCATACAGCAACATCTTGTGAAGTAATTGGCCATTGCTAATGTTCCAAAAAAAAAAAGAAGATCACCAAAGACAATAAAATAATTCATTGTTTGTAGTCGACATTTCTGGGTCAATGATATATAACACCCCCCCCCCCCCCCCAAAAAAAAAAAAAAAAAACAAAAAAAAAAAAAAAAAAACAGCAATGTTTTAGATTTCATGGGCAAGTCGAACAAAATACTGAAAAAGGTTTTACTTCTTCCAATGAAATAAAATTAGACTTATTTGGCTTATTTAATGTTTTAGATTTCATTTACTTTGGTAGAGAACATTGCAATAAATCTAAGATCATGACTGGCAAAATTAATGCTCTTGTACCGTGCATTTCCCTCAACGATTAATTGTTGTTAAACATTTATTGATTGATCAAATATTTTCGGTAAACGAGGAATCGGTTTTAATAATTCAAAATTAAGTCTACATTAATTTTCAATTATTAAATATTATGTCAGTGTCACTGGCGCCTGGCGTTATATATTTTATTCATAAAAAAGGGTACATTTTACATAAAAATGCACTTAAAGAAGAGGCCAATTGGTCTTAACGGTCACCTGAGTACCATAGCACATACACAAACTTGTCGAGGAGTTTCATATATGCATTTAATTGAGTTTCATATGGACGATTTAGTGTAGACCACCTCCCTGCCTGAAATCTTTCAAAAAGGACCATCAAACCTTTAATTTTAGCGAAAAACTTAAAGATCATTATAGAGTACATGACCTGGTATTGAAAAGGGTACAAAATTCTGCTGGAAAAATAACTTACCCATATTTGTTAACTTTCAAGATAGGTTTTAAGTGCATCTGTTTTCATAGGTAAACTAAAACAAGGTGGCTAGTATGTATATACATACACGTCCCCCATTCCCCATCCCATGGGGCAGACAGAAACCCTCACTGTGGGCATTAAAACCAAAAAGTCGGCTAATCTCCTGTTAAAGCTTTTGAATATTCATCCCTCATTGACTTTTTACCACGATCTGGCATGTACATGTACATACCAAAATCATTTTATATGTATACTGCTTATCAGTGATTTTGGTTAGCCAATGATTACTTTATTATTAACAAGTCTATTTGTTTATTTAGAAAGTTCAAAAACAGGTTTCTGTTTCAAGTGATAAAAAACTTGCATAACTCTTTTTATCATACAACTTCTAAATTACATTATATTCAATGATTAATTACTAAGTATGAACAAGCAAAGGAAGGTAACTCCATTATGAAGAAGCAAGGGAGACAACTTCATTAACTGTTACAACCCTTCCCCCTTAACTCTTTAAATGCTTTCACAATGTCTTGCTTTATTTTTTCTCTCTATTAAATATGTGAATTTACTCATTTCTTTCATTGAAATTATGAAAGTACAAGTGCTTAATTCCCATAGTATGTCATGTAGACTTCTTTTAATTAAGCCATTTAATATTTGCATTAGAGTATTTTCCCTTCTTCAGAATTTTGTCACAGTTCACATTCCTGAGCAAAATAATAAGACAACCCCCCCCCCCCCCCCCCCCCCGGCCATAAACCTTTCCTTACATGTAGGTGACATGAAATATTAATAAAGATGGCAGGTAATTTTTTTTCTTATAATATGCAGTCGGTTTTTATTCTTTGTAAGTAGACGTTTTTTAAACATTATACATTACATTAACACTAAATGACAATTTTGGCCACAACGCAGCAATGTTAAAGCGTCCCGAAACTAAAATACGGCTGAAAAACAATATTTTTGGAATCAACGAAATAATACTTTGACCGGGAGTATTTCTCAAAATCTCAATAACATATATTGACAACAATGTTAAACATTATTTTTTATGCATTTTTGTGACGTCATATGTACTTCGTTGTCACGTAACGTTCGTATCCTAACATTGCAAATTATCTAATTAAATCGCATCGGCGCAGGTGATTTATTACATTTAATCAGAAACATTTTTTTTCAGAAAAATCTTTTGTTATGCCATATTCTTTGAAGTTCTTGCTTGGGCTTGAAATAGATATTTCGTTTATTAAAGATATTGTAAAAACACTTCACCAAATCATCAAAATAAAGCACATTTTTACTAATTGAAAGCGATTTACTTGAAATTGAGGTAAATCCGTTGGTTTCCCAACCATGATTCACATTGGTACTTATATTCTCTACTAATTTAAAGTAAAATATTCTTGAATTGTATTGATCTTTCACCTGCGCCAAGCTGTTTTTTACATGCATTAAAATTTCTTCATTCAGTTTCTTCATTTCTTCAGTTCACGAAGCAAGGTAGTCTTTTTAATACTTCAAGCGAAGCTTTAACTCTGTCGATTGTTTGATACTGATTACTAATATGAAAAAATTCTATAGTCTAGCATTAAGGGTAGCATTTATGTAAAGGAAACAAGAAGTTTTATGAATTTATGAAATTAAATAACGCACACTCAGGTTTACATCGATTTCCAGATACACATGGTTTTGATATATGTGTTACATCAAAGTTTTAAAATCCAGAGAATTTAAAACTATTTATAACAATATTGATATCTATTTACATTTTCCAGTGTCTTTGCCTGTGATAACACTACGTATCGATTTTGTACTATATAACCCATAATACAAAGACGCCAAATTGAGGCGCCAGCGGGGTTTGCTTATTTATATTTAAATATTTAATCGTACGATGGCTCAATATTATATAAATATAAGTAAAAAGGAGTCATTCTTTGAATATTATGAGGTGATAATTTTGGTCGGGGCGTGATCAAATCTATCATAAAGCCCTTCGGGCTTTACTGGATTTGATCACGCCCCGACCAAAATTATCACATCATAATACTCATAGAATGATTCCTTATTCCTTATATAGTTTTAAATTCTCTGAATTTTAAAACTTTGATGTAACATATGCTTAAAGAACAAAAACTTATCTTGATCAAAATCACCAAAAGGGAAGTGGAAGGTTGGCTGGTCATTTGGGGGTGGTGGGGTGGGGTGGGGGGTGCCTTCCATCTCGACAATCAGATGACTGTCTACTGAAATGAGTTTCTACGAAACACCGTCATTCGTCTACACCAGCCTCCCATCTGACATCTGTCTTCAAAATGTTCCAGGGACTCATCAACTCACAAGAGAGATTAAGGATACATTGCATGTATATGTCTTAATATTTACATTTTCGAGTGTCTATTCTTCGCCTGTGATAACACTACGCATCCATTTTGTACTATATAACCCATAACTTCAAAAGACGTACATGTATAATTGGGGCGCCAGCGTAGTTTTCTTATTTGTATTAATATTTAATCGTATAGTGGCTTAAAATTATATAAATATAAGTAATAAGCAATCATTCTTTAAATAATATGAGGTGATAATTTCGATCGGGCGTGATCAAATCTATCATAAAGCCCTTCGGGCTTTACTGGATTTGATCACGCCCCGACCAAAATTATCGCCTCATAATACTCAACGAATGATTCCTTATTTGCGATCTTTGTATAAATCAAGCCTTGTGTATGGACTAGAGTGGGCGGATTTAACTATGTTTGGGAGACAAGTCCTGGTTATATCATATTTGCAGCCCCCCCCCCCCCCCCGAAAAATCCTCGAATATATTAATTTGTTTCATAAAAAGAAAACAATGCAGGAATATTATATGTAACTTATTTATGATATTAAGATTGAAAACAATGACTCTGTTTGTAATCATGTACAAGTACAGTGTACATGTATATAAATCATTGTTGTTGTCCCCCCCCCCCCCACCACCACCAAAAAAAAAAGAGGGAAAAAATCGTCTCCTAGGAAAATTTTGATTTTTTATTTTGCGAATTTGAAGACAGCCTTAATGTTATTTGCCCAGTGCTATGAAAATAAAAAATAGTGTTATCATATTTTAGGTTATTCAGAAATCAAATCGTACCATTTGGTAAAATCGACAAATGTTAACAGCATACATTTGAACCTTTTTAGTACCTGGTAAAGACGGAAACTTTCTTCCACAAAAAACATTCCGAATTGTTGTTAATGCTTCCCTCCTGATAATTATTCCGAATTCAAATACATGTAATAATTTATTTAAAGGTACATACGGCTCAGTGTTGATAATGATTCGGATAACCAAAATAAAAAAAAGATCTTTCTGTTTGTTTCATTACTTACTGTTAAGATAGGAGTTTTCTGTGAAAAACGCAACTTTAATCAATCGTTAGTACACAAAAATTGAAAAGAAACATGTACACTGGCTCATGCAAAACACCTGGTATTCTCGCATGATATAACTACATTTGGTTTTTTCTGTCGTTTCTTGTTCATTAGTTACTGATGTTTTTTTTAATATTCTGTTACTGACTCCAAGGTAAGGCTAATTTTATCATTACTTTACTGTCCATTTTTTCAATTACTAGTATCAAATATATTTATATATACATACACCTAGATAAAATGATGTGTAGGCTGCAGCCTTTTTAGCCTATAAGGAATATATGCCACTTACTTTTTTCTTTACCAACATATCTATTGTAGACATGTACTTCAAGTTAGGTATATTTAAAGCCCAATAATCAATGTTTCGACCATGCATTATTCACATGATCACCAACCAGAACTACACCTTGGTAAAATTCAAAATATTTCGGTGGATCTCTGGTATAAAAAACGACTGTCATTACATCTTGGTTAATATTTTGGTGTAAGTTGGTACCGGTAGAAATTCAATAATACGTAAAAAGGAGAAATAAATGCCGTTTATCAATTCAGGCATCACACTAAAATTTTAGTCATCCATCAGAACTCCTGAGTGTGGAGTAAGAGTTTCGGTAGAATAATTGGTCTCACTTGGTAGATCCCAGCTCTTTCAATCAATTGAAACAAACGCAGAATTCAATGCGTCATTAGCATTGTTTTTTCTTCCTTCCCGAAAAGGGGGGGGGGTGTTCAATGTGTACCATCAAGTATTTTTAGTATAGATTGTTATTTATTAACTTACTGCATATTAAAGGGAGGTCCAGACCCGACCTTCTCCTCTCTAGACCTGTGCACGACTTAATGGTAAATTGAAATTGTGCATAGAACACTGTAGAAGAGCATATATGATCATCGCCCGTTATTTATATTTTGGAGGAAAATAAATTTATACGAGTGAGATTTAAAAAAAATATATTAAACTACCATTGAACCATGAAAATACAATACTCTTTTCCATTACAGCTAATTTTTGTCGAGTCAGCAGAAAATTAACAAAATTGGAAATGAATGGGACCAATGAACACACTATACAAACTCCAGGTAAGATTTCGCTTAAGTTGAATGCCGGAAATATAATATCCATCTCAGATTTTATTTTTATCTGAAATTTTCTCCCGAATGGTGGCGCTGAATATTGATGGGTGAAAACAAAACGGTTGAATCGAGAAAATGATGGATGAATATAGGTGTATGTTTCGTGTAAGTAAATTGTCACGGTTATTTTGAAAGTTTGCTCCGTTCTATTTAAAACTGTTAAGAAGATTGGGATTTAACTGTTTAATATATGGCGTGATCAATTCATACGTGTTGGGCTGTTGGCCTTTAAATAGACAATATAATTCATGTAATTCAATCAAGCTAATATTACTATGTTCAAAGCACTCAATACACAACCAAACAGACCTTCATTTGATTTTCTTGGTGTTTCTTGGTGAGTCATTTCACTGCTTTTGCTTTGCTGAAGCAGAGGACGTGACAATTTCACAAAATGGAACAAGAGAATGGACTTACCCCAGAAGGTAACCACTGATAATGGGTTGCCAGATTATTTTGTGTGTATTTCATATGTGGAAAACTGCATTAAACCAATGGTTTAATTTTCAAGGACAATGGTTATGAAAACTCAGGATAATTATAAATGTCATTAGTGTTTTGAAATAACACATTTGTTGACATTTACTTTAAGTTGGTGGAGGCTTAGCGACACAAAAAGTATGACAGTCTTAATCCCAAATTGGTTGGATTAAAGCATTTTGAAATTTTTATTTCCCTATATATTATCAGGGACGTATATACTAACATATCATCTCTTTCAGTTGGTGGAGGCTTAGCGACACAAAATAATACATAATAACATACCTGGTATTATAGCGAGCGCAGCTAGCCGGCGCGCAGCGCCGGCGCGAAGCGAGCTCTACCGGCAAGGCGTGTGTGAATAGAAAATTCGGACTATTTGCACATTCATTCAACGGATTTTTTTGGCGTCAGTAAATCGGACCAGTAATGCATCGTTTTAATCGTCCCAGTAGTTCCCTGTAATCATGGCAATTTTTATCACTTCACACTCTCACGAGAATCAGCAAGACAAATTTAGACAGTAAAAACAATAACGATGTAAGCGACATACAGTCAATGTTACCTCTAAAGTTCACCTCAGTACACTTTCAATAAAAAATAATCGTGTGACGTCACAAACGTTTACACATTGATCCGATATATTTTTTCGGAGTCAGTAAATTTTGACCCACAATTCATAGTACCAATGGTTTCCAACCTCACGTTCCAACATCACGTTCTCCCGAGAATCAAAGTAAAACCTTTGAAAAGCTTATAAGATGTGTCATTTTAAGAACATCATGCTTTTTAAGTAAATAAAACAGTATACTTCGCATACTTTTATTTCTCAGGGGAGTTTTAAAGAGTAAGACGACACTTAACCAACGTCAGCTTTGACGTCACAATAAGCACTGATAAGGGGAAATTACTCTAATTGAAGTTATTGTAAATCTGCTGAAATGACCAAAATCCTCTTAAAATCTTGCAAAGGCTAAGATAAAGAACAGCTGACGAATAAGGACATTTCTTCAGATACAGGAAACAGTTGTAAATTGCACTAATTTGGATGAATGCTCACAAATATTTTATTTACTATAATTACGGTAATTTCCTGAAACGTAACGTTATACGTAGCAGCGCCTTTTTTTTTTTAAAGGGGGTGGGTGGGTCTTTGCAAGCAAAAAGAAAAATAAATCATGAAAATTCTAATCCTTCAGCTCTTTAGCAGTTCAATGGTTTCTTTATTTTCACTTCCATTTATTACATCCGGGGGGGGGGGGGGGGGGGGGGGGGGGGGACAACACCATATTCTTTTAACATGATAAGCAAATATTTTTAAGCGTAAATTAAAAATAAAATTAAACATTAATTATTTTTTTTTAAGTGGAGGGGCAAATCCATGGTAAGTCGATTTTCTATGTATAAATTGACAAAAATGAAAAAAAATGCAGTGCAATGAATATTTATATATTAAAATCTTTATTATTTAACAACATTGTATCTGAGATTAAACTATTGTTCTACATATAAATAAATAAATTATAACAAATCTTATAAACTATGAATAATGAAAATTTACTGAAAAATAGGTATGTTTTATTTTTTGGCATTCAAATTTCACGTTGTTAATTTTATTTTATTAATTTATTATAATTCATTGTTTGATCACATGCTGTGCTCGCCCCAACGGTCGCACCGTAAAACATATTAACTTCAGTTACTGTTGAATGATGTAATTCAGGAAACCAATTCTCCTCAGTTACAAAATATATGTACATGTATACTTGTAATGAGAAGTGAACCTTGGGGTGATATTGGGAATATAAAATATGTCTCATTAGGTAATAATAGATGTACAGAGAGTTAAAAATAAACTTAGTAGCTTATTTCTGCTTATTATATAATTACATATTTAAAAATATAGTACACATTTTTTCAACCCATTATTATAATCATATAAGCTTTAGGTGGTATGGGACAACTCCATATTAAGATATCAAAATAAACTGTAAAATAAAGTATAATTTTATAAATCTGTTTCTTTCCCGATGTTGTTACCTTACAGCGTATAAGCGCAATGGGTTAGTGTTAACTATGAATCTGTAAGTCATGAGTTCGAAACCTGCTGGAGCTTTTATGATTTTTATCCCTCTCCTCAGTTTCTAGTATCTCAAATAATCCACACTTATCTTTTGGTCAGTTATTGTGAAATGGGAAAATTCTTAAACGGTGAAAGTTTTTTGATTATTGTATACCTTTATCCAAATTAATGTTGACAGGTGTACCATACCACAATAAATAACTGGTATGCTCCTTTGTTCACATGTTCATTATAGTACAAAAAAAATTATGAAAGTACAAGTGCTTAATTCCCATAGTATGTCATGTAGACTTCTTTTAATTAAGCCATTTAATATTTGCATTAGAGTATTTTCCCTTCTTCAGAATTTTGTCACAGTTCACAGTTGAAGCTAAAAACAATGAAACAGAATGACATCATGGAGAGCACCAAAATCTTTAATTCCATACAGAATGACAAACCACATGTTAAAAAGAGTTGTCTATAAAGCTAATTTGAAGTGGATCTTAAAACGCATTCAGTATATTGTGAAAAATAGACAAACTAGAATTAAAACAGCTAATAATGTTATTCCATTTGCTTGACAATAGACAAGTAATTACTGTTTTGAAACCCTAATTTTTCCACAATTTTAGCCATTTATTGTCTTGCATCTTTTGTTCCAAATGTACAATGTCAATCATGACAATGGCACTATCCAAAGTTCTTTTACTTTGACCAATTATCTTGCTCAAATGAGTTGGCACTGTGGTATTCATGAAATGTAAATCAAGTGCAGTATGAAATGGCAAAAGCCAGCCCTCTTCATTCAAACAGGAAATATGTGTGTTTAGGTTATGAATTGTGAAGCTTTGAACATAGCATAGTCAAGTTAATCTAATATGTATTGTCTCCTGCATAATTTCCTGTCATTTCGGTGTGACAGATGCACAGATTTTTATGTTAAAAATTAATCAGCTTTGCTAATGGAAAAAAATAGAGTTTCTATTTAAATGCTGGAATATACATTGTCTTAACGAGGCCGGGTCTAATTTGTTCTGCCCTAGATTTTTGGATGAAACTTTTTACATGGATTTCTACTGATATAATTATTATTTTAAGATTAAAAAATAAGACATTTACCACACCGTTTGTTTAGGGGGTCATCTCAAAGTTTGTTAATCTTTAACATAGGACCCTATGGGATTTTGCTTGAAATGTATCAATTTTGCATATTTTTTACATTTTCTCAAAACTTCTGCCCTAGGGATTTCTTTTTCTGTTCTACATATTAAAGTTATTGCTAAAAGGCATCAAATGGTCAAATAAAAAAAACCTTTTACCTCCTGGTTTGTTCCAGGGGTCTTATCAAAATTGATTTTTGTATGCCCAATTTCCCAGATTCGTCAGATAATGGCTATTTTTTATTTGACAAAGGCGGAAAAGGTGATCTATATAGTATTATTAAAACATTCAGACTTATTTAAGTAATAAAAAAATATATAACATTACATATTAAGGGTCATTAATATAAAATACATGGTTACTGTCTTGAAATATATGAATTAAGCTATATTTAGGCGGGTTAAGAAAACGTGACAGAGGGCTAGGCTTGCTGAACCCTCTTCTCGTTTTCGACCCGAGCCCAAATATAGCTTATACTTAGAGACATTTATGTTTATTCCACAATATAACATTATTTTTACGCATCAAACGAGATATTTTCAACAATTTTCGCTGAATATCTGCAGTTCAAACTATCACGCCATGGCGTCAACCAAGCAAAAAGATGACGTCACAATACAAATGAAACGCTGCGCGAAAGCGTGCGTACTCGTTCTGTACTCGGCCTCGTTAAGCAGGGAAGCTGTTCCATGCATAAAATTAAATAGAAGTGCATGTACTTTAGACCTGTGCTGATGAGAATGGGAATTGTTAGCACAGCTTTATAGATTTTGGTACATTGTATTGCTATTAACACAAAATTTAATTATATATATTGTATTGCTATT